>NC_134484.1:432013867-432276367 GCF_040206685.1 Ascaphus truei | reverse complement strand
AGTGTCAGCTGCTAAATGTACGGGATGCTCCTCCTCCAAGCCCTGGCGTATGTCGGTTTTTAAATTATGGCGGAGTGCCAGATTGTGCAAAATGCAACAAGCAATTACAATATCTGACACTTTAGCAGGCTTATATTGAAGTGCCCCACCAGTTCTATCTAAACACCTGAATCTTGTTTTAAGCAGGTCAAATGTCTGCTCGAGGATCGATTTTGTAGATATGTGGGCAACATTATAACGTTCCTCTGCTTCAGATTGAGGGTTAGCCAACGGTGTCAAAAGCCACTGCCTAAATCCATATCCTGAGTCACCTACAATGAAGCATGCACAAATATTCAATAACATTATATAATGTGTAAACATTAATGACGACATTTGCAACATACACATTACTGGTTTCTTAACAGTTCATAATATGAACTCACTCACCAGCCAACCAGGTCCAAAATAGCCTTGTTCAAAAGCATGGAAAACTGATGAGTTTCTCAGGATAGAGGAATCGTGGCTGGAACCAGGGAATTTGAATACCACATGCATAATCTTCATCGTGGCATCGCATACCTCCTGTACATTCAGGGAATGGTAGTGCTTACAATTGCGGTAAGCATGCTCACTCTGACTAGGCAGGATCAAGGCAACATGGGTGCAATCTATTGCACCCATCACACATGGTATCCCGGCTATGGTATAAAAGCCATTCGTCACTTCCAGCCACTCTGTGTGCTCTGTAGGAAAATGAATATAATTCCTAGCGCGTCTATTCAGTGCACATACAAACTGTGTAAAGGCCCTCGAGAATGTAGATTGCGAGACCCCGCCCACTATGCCCACAGTTGTCTGGAATGACGCGGAAGCAAGATAATGTAATGAGCACAGCATTTTAATAAGCCCAGGGACTGCACGACCTCTGGCGTCACAAAATCTAAATCTACCCGTATCTCTTCATAAAGAGATAAGATTGCTGCTGAACTCAAACGATAACCGACTTATGATCTCCTCCTCACTCATCACATCTAACATGGTTCTCTCCCTGTACAAATGTGGACGAGGCACAACTTCTCTCCTCTCTCTTCTCCTCTCATCTCCTTGCCCTCTCCCTCTCCACTCCGCATCCCTGTCCCTTCCTTGCCCTGTGACATCCTGTCCCTCAGCTAGCCTCTCCTCCAATAGAATCTTCCTCCGTCTCATGAACAATCGTATCATCTTCAGGTCTGTAGCTGTCAATGCGCAGGTAATTGTCCTCCTTTAAATACCTATGTGATGATGTCACGTGACTTGATGAAGTGCAAGGTGTAAAATAAACATATCCAAGTTGTGAACTCCAAACGGGTATACAGTACGAATTATACGGATTATTTATGTGTGTTCACCAGGCAATCATGATATTTGACTATGATGTTACGTTAAGCTTTGTACAACAATTTATTTGCAAGTATTTATGGAATGTGTAATGCATATACCACTTATGAACGCAACACTCAGTCATCTCATTAGGATACAACCATGACACTGATGTTGAAAAACTACGTTACAACATGTATAATTTAGCATGTTATTGTCACATGTTCACATGTACTAATTGTAATGTGCATATGCATAATTTAATGCCATCAGGATACTTGCTATTGATTATGTTTGAATCTTCTAAAAATGAGTAACTATTATAGATCTGTGTATAACTTTGCATGAACTGATTATAATGCATCGTGTACAATGTAAACATGCAATGTTATTGAGTGTCCAATTGCGGATGTCATAAAAAGAGGGAGGTCACAAACTACATGTAACATGAAAAAAAAGCTACATTTACATTTGATCATGCGTTACACATTAAAAGCATTCTATAATGTATAACAACATTACTATACGCTGGATCTGTTAGATGTGTGAAATCTGTTACATCATATAATAAATTGAAGCACACTAAAGTAACATGTTTCATATTATGTGACCTCTTCCCTTAAGAGTTTACTATAGGAGTTTCCCTTGACACATCATAACATTAAGACTAATGTGACACGCAAAACATCATAACATAGACAAGTACAATGTTCTGCCAATAATAAACGTAAGCGGTGAAACGATGAAGTGAATCACATCGACACTGTAATGCCAAGCACATTTTTATTAAGAGCAATAGAACGTAAACACTCCTATAAAGTTATAAGTCCCCGCTCCATTGACTCCATTGATGTAGAGATGAGCTATTTTTTCTAAGTGCCGTCCTGGCAACCTTGCCGATCCTTCTCCCCTCCAACTTGCCAACTTTAGTTGGCGGTACAAATTGCCGTAGAAATCTCAATTTTAGAGTGCCGATCAGCACCGATAAGCTGATCGGGGCTACTAGAATACAGCCGATTTCAAAAAGTGGCGAAAAGTGCCGATAAGTGGGTTATCGCCAGCCGCCTGCCAATAAATTTTTATCGGGAAGACAAAATGCCGATTTTGGCCACTTATCGGCGCTTACTGAATCGCAAATGCAATTTTGGCGGGAAAATGCCGATAAAAGCCTTATCGGCGCTTACTGCATGAGGCCCCATATCTCTATACACAATATTACAACAGACATGCAGTGCAAACTCACAGACACAAATACAGAAATGCTGTGGGATTTCACTATTAGAATACAATATTTCTCAACAATCCAAGGGAGCATAAGGAGAAAATCAACAAGAAAAAAATCTAAGTGCAGATGATAGTCCAATGTTGAGTTGTATTATGTTCAAATCTTGGCTCCTACGGGCAGCCTACTAACAGTGTGCAAGATGTACAGTAATAAAGGCAACTCCAAAACTGTGGCAATATCTGTTCTTGTGTGATATACCAGGAGAGATGTGTCTCAATAAGGAGTATTAGGAGAGATGTACCGCAGCAAGGAAGAGATAAGACATCCATAGCACAGATCACATTTATCAAAAAAAAAATTATGTTAGAAGATTAAGAATCGCACTTACAATGTTGTGATAATAAAAAGGCACATATTACAAATTATATGATATCGCGGATACTGCCGCTCACCGCCTCTGCGGGAACCCTCCACAGCCTGTAGCCTCCCTGCTGTTGTTAATCGCAGGCTCCGCTACGTCACTTCCGAGGGGGTGCCGTGTCACTTCCGGTTTTTGCATTGCAGCTCATGAGCGTGTTCGTGAGTGCTCTGTCAAACAGGGGCCTCCCACTCTACGCGTTTCACCAATCGTAATTAGGCTTCACCAGGAGTAACACTCATATATATATATATATATATATATATATATATATATATATATATATATATATATATATATATATATGACCTGGAGTGCTTCTATCCTTAGAAGTACTTATTTTACTCCTTTCTGTGATGTGATAAGACGGGAGGGAGAAATAGGGGTTGCAGCCACCTCTGTGGGAACTCCCTTGAACATATCATTACGTTTCTGAATGTTATAACTTTGTTCATCAGTGTATTTAACTGAAATTGGAAAATTCTACTCATGTTTATCTGCCTCTGATTAATAATTCTTTAGGGACAAGCAAATGCATGTTCAACATTAGCAACACTTTTATTTATTTATTTTTACTGAGTGTAAATTACATCAGCTAAAAATAATATACAGTAATTGTTCTTTTTCTTAGCATGCACTAAAATGGCATGATTATATACACAGCACTTTAAATAGAAATTGTTTCATTTAAATACTGCAGAACCCAAGCCTATTACACTCTACTTTCTAGGGTTTTACCGACAACCTAGTACAGTATGTACTGAATATGGATACAATTTTAATATTTATGTAAGTGGAAAGTAGGAAATTGAATGCTGAATTTGCACTGGATAGTTATGATAATCATGGGCATTATGTCGCAATCTGGGAACTGCAGAGGATAACTGAAGTGCTTTTTAATATCTCCATTTTCTTTTCAAACACATAGGATGCTGAGTGTACAGCAGTAATTCTTGTGTTCTATTAACCTTTCCTTTAGATCTAATTCATAATAGCTAAAGATTACTGTTCCTTTTGCATTCACCAGCAATACATTACTGCACTCTGCTGAGACTACTTAAATCCTATGTATATTATTTCCAGACGTATGTGGGCAAATCTGAAACAGATGCTACAGTATTTTACTTTGTGAAAAGTGAATCCCTGCACAGAAAACAGAGTAATCTTTTCAGGAATTCTGCCGAAATATTCCTTTGGGTTGGAGGACCTCAATTAAGTTTTAGTAAACCAAATGTATTTTAGGCTGTTAATTACACTGACAAACTGACCCAGTGACCATATTAATGCTAGTGGCAGAGTTTTATCAGTGTAGGGGTCTGTTTGAGCATTTGGATGTGCAATTATTAATTGGTTGAATGATTCATAATCTAATTGTTGGTGTGGTTGTGTTGAAACAATGTTTGATGCTAGTTTTGATCCTTTTATAAATTGTGTGTTATTGGAATTAGATGCGTGAGCGCCTGTTACCTACTACACTCAGCATTTCTTTATGGCAATTTCTTGCAACTGTCAAATCAATCTCTTGCATAAAGCTTTAAAAAAACATTATTGATGAAGAGTTGCATTACATTCCCTAACAGACATATAAACATCAACATTCTTTCTCAACTTAAAACCACTGGTGCTTGCTGGTACTATATAAACAAATACACTTATAAATATTACCAACCTACTTGTACCTACAATATATCTATTTTACCATTTCCACAAATGGTTAGTATTTGCCAACTCCCTTCTTACCATATTCAAGCTACTGTATCTGAAAAACAGCCATTTGAATTCATTATTTTAGAAGCCCTGAGATGCTTTGAAACATCACCTCCTCCAAATACACTTACTTACCCTTTTGTTGATACTTAAATAAAATAATACAATAAGGAATTGATTTACTAAGCTTCATTACGTCACGGCAAATAATGTAATATCACCTAAAAATGGAACAGCCACATACCTCCCTGAATCTTAGTATTTCAAGATTACACAAAGAGAGGGAGAAACAATTTAAGATTAAAACGATTAACCTGAGCTCTATGTGGTGAGATACATGTGAACTCACCTGAGATGCTTGAAAATAGGAACATTTCAATAATTGTAATATGTTTTACATATCTTTCACCTTAAACCTTTTTCACTGACTGCCCCACACCTCTGGAATGCCCTTCCCCTCAGTACCCGACTAGCACCCTCTCTATCCACCTTTAAGACCCACCTTAAGACACACTTGCTTAAAGAAGCATATGAATAGCACTGTGGATATTCTGAACACGATACATAAAGCTTGGCCCCCCACAGACGCACTTACCAGAATTCCCTCCTACTGTCTCTGTACGTTCTCCCTACCTAACAATTAGACTGTAAGCTCCTCAGGGCAGGGACTCCTCTTCCTTAATGTTACTTTTATGTCTGAAGCACTTATTCCCATGACCTGTTATTTATATTATCTGTTAATTATTTGATTACCACATGTATTACTACTGTGAAGCTCTATGTACATTAATGGCGCTATATAAATAAAGACATACAATACAATACAATTTAAATGTGGTTTCTTTCCCTCTCTCGAGCAAAACCCCTATTTTTCCTATATAAGGAACATGAGTTCCTGACGTTATTGCAGCAAATCGGGTACAAATTACTTGTAAATTTTATAGAATGCAAACCATAACATTACAGATGGGAAAAACAGGGTGCGTGAGATCAGAACATACCGGAACCTTACTTTTCAAAACCAAATCAAAAAACAAAAATTATTTGGAACCAGAACACCAGACCAAGTTCCCATCTCCAGGTGTTTCTCGTCATATATATATATATATATATATATATATATATATATATATATATATATATATATATATATATATATATATATATATATATATATATATATATAACAAAACAAACAATTGAAGTAGCGCCGCTAAATTACCAGTTAATTGTAGATATTAATAGAAGAGACAGTAGCTAATATGGTATGCTTGAAGGGGTAGCTAGATAGGGCTAATACACTAAGATAAAGACTTTAAAAGATACAATTAGCAATACAGTCTCTTGACAAAACCCTAAAGGAAAAAATTGTAAAAAATCTAAAAAATGTATTTAATGAAAAAATATATAAAAAATGTCAAAAGATAAAAATAAAATAAAAAACCTTCAATACATAAAGTCCTGTTCCAGTGGAAATGTCAATGGTTTCTTGCAGCCCGTTCCAAAGGGATCACCAGTCCCTAGTGATATCTGGAAAAAAGAACAAAAAAGAAACAGGCGCACACCTAGTGCATTACCACAATAAAATTGTATTAAATGAACATAAAATCTATCAAATGGCCACTCACAAAGGTACAGCAAATAAAAGCATTTATGAGATAGGCTCTCATGTGCCTTGCAGCTCAATCACCAGCATCCGTCTGCAGTCAATGGCGTCGTCACGTGGATCGCCTTCGTGAACCGGAACCGGAAGAGGGATCTTTCACCTTCAATGCTCCATATCATTAGTCCCTCCGTGAAACGGGCACCTCAGATGTAATATGGATAAGGTAGCAAGCCGGGAGAGCAGCACAGGAGCCAAAAGTTCTCAATCTATCTGCATCAATGTTTGTGGGCAAATGGCGGCCGGATTCTAGCCACGCCCTACGCGTTTCGTCATCAAATGGCGACTTTTGATGACGAAACGCGTAGGGCGTGGCTAGAATCCGGCCGCCATTTGCCCACAAACATTGATGCAGATAGATTGAGAACTTTTGGCTCCTGTGTGCTGCTCTCCCGGCTTGCTACCTTATCCATATTACATCTGAGGTGCCCGTTTCACGGAGGGACTAATGATATGGAGCATTGAAGGTGAAAGATCCCTCTTCCGGTTCCGGTTCACGAAGGCGATCCACGTGACGACGCCATTGACTGCAGACGGATGCTGGTGATTGAGCTGCAAGGCACATGAGAGCCTATCTCATAAATGCTTTTATTTGCTGTACCTTTGTGAGTGGCCATTTGATAGATTTTATGTTCATTTAATACAATTTTATTGTGGTAATGCACTAGGTGTGCGCCTGTTTCTTTTTTGTTCTTTTTTCCATATATATATATATATATATATATATATATATATACTGTATTTTTTCCATTATTTTAATTGTTCAATTATATTATTTTAGTTTCCATGATTATATACATTATTAAGCATTTTTCATGCTTTATTATCCTATTTTTACACTTTCCTGCTTATTTTGTTTCTTTTTCACCCATAATTTGGAAAAAAATATCCCCAGACATAACTAAATAAATTGGTGTTTTGGCAAAACAACAGCCTAAACCAAAACATGAATTTTTTTTAGAACCAAAACACGAATGAGGAAGCCCAACCCTTACTTAGTACTTGCATTATACCCAGCTTCCAGCTTTAAAACAGAACCAGCAGACAGGCCAGGCTGAAGAAGAGGCTACAGCAGGATTGCTCAAATTGTGGAATGGGGTCTTGTTGGGGACATTGGGGCTTAGTAATTAATTAATAATTAAACTCAAATATTGGCAATGCTAAATTGCCTGGAAATGGCATGCAATATCATGTTATCAAAAGCTGACAAATATATCCACCGGTATTGTAGCAAATCAAGCAAAAAATGCATGCATAGGTGATATCACACTGTTCTATTTTTATGCATAGATAATTCTTAATGCATAAAATGAAAATGGCAAATTTCGATAGCATCAATCTACATACATTTTTCGGGCAATTTTGCCTACTCCATGGGGTCTACTTTCAGGTGGATCATATTCATTACTAAATTATGTTCCTGAATTATGTCACCATCAAAGCAAAAAACAGTACAGACCATAGACGTTTCTATCTCATTATAAATTTGCAGTTACAGCACATGACGCCCACAAGTCCAACCACATTTGTAAGTTTTGATAACTACAGTTCTTGGCATGCTCCAGTGGCAGTAAAGAATGTACGCATAACCAAGCTTTGGAAAAGTTTTATTATCGGTGCACCATTTAACACTGAAAAAAATATATATATATATATTGCCATGTTGAACTGTATTTCTAAAATGATTGCCAATTGTTAATATTAATTTAAATTTTAATACTTGTTAACATGCACCACCAGCCTCCACTAAAAGAAGTCCAAAGAGAAAGTAGCTTATTTGCACTTATTTAGTCAGTTTGTGACTGTTTCCATGATCTCAGCAGCTGCTGACCCCATGATATCCCAGCAGAGAAGAGACATGCAGAAGCCTAATGGAAAACAGTTTTTCTTTCTTGCAAATCAGATTAAGGAAACATGGCAGATGGAAAAAAAATCACTGCTCCACAATAGTTTGAGGCCACAGTACATGAGAATTGGAAATGAAGCAGCATCAGCAAAAGTGTGCGTACATTTGCCTATATTATATTGTGAAAAGGGTAAAATAAGGAAAATGTGTGCTACATGGAAAGAGCAATGGCAAGACAGAAAGTGTAAGGAATGGTGGAGGAGTGCAAGAGATAAGCAAATACCAGAAAGCAAATGAGAGAGTGTTGCCAGAGACTGGAGAGCTGAAAAGATGGGAATTCGGTTACACATTGACAATCATTTATGATATTGTGTTTCACATTTGGCTACATATGGTAAAACAGAAGTAGAAATACTGTAAGTGTTGAAATCCTGTTTAACATTTTCATTTTGAGATAAAAGGAACGCCTTTGGTTTAATATTTTGTTCAGAGTAACAGTCTGGAATTTTTCAGGGAAATCCCTCCTAGGATTAAAAGTCAACTAATTCTGGTGACATGTTTAAGGGATCTCATCTGGGTGACGGATACATTTTTTAAAATCCAAACCGGTCACATAGAAGAATTTTAACGTTAGACTTGGGAGGGGTTTCATTTCCTCTGTGTGGAATCACTGGGGCCGATTCACTAAGCTCCGTTAAGTGGCTTTAAGAGCGCAAAGTACCCTTTAAGCCCGATAAGGCTGCAGTGCGATTCACTAAGCTGTGATAACTGCACTTTAACGCTCTTAAAAGTGCTTTTTTCAGACCTCGGCGCAAAATGCGCATGATCAGGCTATTGCACTGCTTTTTGCCAGTACACGAGATTCACTAAGCAGTGCTAAGTGAATCGGCCTTAAAAACCGCGCCTGACAAACGCGCCAGCTAAAGGCAGGCGCAAAAGGAGCTGGACTTAGAAAAAAATTCTTTGTTTACCTTTTTGCAGGCACACCATCCATACAACAGGCCCACGGATGTCCCCGGCTGACCCCACGGGGGTCCCCGGGTGATCCCCGCGGGACTACAGGGGTTCCCGGGTGTCCAGGTGTAACCCCAGGGGGACCGGGGTGCCCCACGGGCGTCCGGGGTTGTCCGGGAGTCCCCGCGGGCGTCCACGGGCCTGCGGTACCAATGGTGTGCCCCAAAAAAATAAACAATACTATAAAAAAATACCCCCCCCTGACACATACAATACAGTAATGGGCAAAATTACTATTATCCACATATGGATAATAATGCATTTGCCCATTAAATATACATTAATCACAATAAATAAAATAAAAACATTTTGTACTCACCCTTGTCCGGCACCCACGATGAAGGCCACCCTCATCTTCATCACCGTCCATAAACTCGGGTGCTGAAAAATATACACAAGAATAAAAAGAGCCAATCTAATGTCCCCTAACCCCTTAATCACTTTAGTGGTTATTAACCGCTACAGTCATTAAGGGGTTAAGCCACCCTGACCCGATACCCACCCTTACATTATAGGGAAAAGGATTAATGATGATATGTATACTGTTCTAACTATCATTCATAGTGTTTTCTCTTTTTCTCTTTTTCCTTTGGAGATACATCAATCAGCGTTTTTCTTATTAGAGAAACTGTGGGGATTATTTTACGAATTTTTAGCAAATTTTATTGAGTTAAATGTGTTTGCCATATACAGGCATACCTCGCATTAACGTACGCAATGGGGACCGGAGCATGTATGTAAAGCGAAAATGTACTTAAAGTGAAGCACTCCCTTTTCCCACTTATCGAGGCATGTACTGTACTGCAATCGTCATATACGTGCATAACTGATGTAAATAACGCATTTGTAACAGGCTCTGTAGTCTCCCCGCTTGCGCACAGCTTCGGTACAGGTAGGGAGCCGGTATTGCTGTTCAGGACGTGCTGACAGGCGCATGCGTGAGCTGCCGTTTGCCTATTGGGCGATATGTACTTACTCGCGAGTGTACTTAAAGTGAGTGTACTTAAAGTGGGGTATGCCTGTAATATGTATTTTTAGCTATGAGCAAGAATTATTTTTTTATGAGCGTATATTGTATTAAAGTATAAATTGCATTTTAAATCATTTGTATAAAATTGTTATGAGATCTGTTATAGCGGTGAGTGTGAACAAAACAAATTACCCAATTAATTAGATCATTATATGCTGTGACCTATGGGGAGAAAGGTCATTGTATTTAGGAAGGGTATATATAGTATCCTCCTATGGGTTTACGTCACTCCTGACGAAGCCGTCAACCCGCATGGTGAAACGCGTAGAGCGTAACCCTCAATGTGACATCCTGAGGGAGACAGTCTCCAGCTGATGTTCCGGTGGCGCCAACTGTATCCGTGAAACCCGGAAGTGACGTATCGGCATCCAGCTTGCAGTACAGGACAGAAACCGGTGGAGAAGGCGGACGTGCTTGAGGTTCCCGAGGGTGCGACTCGGCGTATCATCTTTAACCTGTTACCCACGCCTGTAAAAATCTGATATCTTGTAAGCCTTGAATTTTACCATTTCGGATAAATTGCATATGGCTTTTTAATTCCTTGGCTCTGTTGTCTCTCTTCTGGGATATCCATCTCCCCATTCATCCGCTGTTTATGGACTATTTTCCTTAAATTAGCACCTTTTTGCTCCTTGGAGCTCTACCATGATAAATGTTTATTTATTCTAAACGGTATGCACTATGGTAGTATATATATTTTTTTCCAGGTACTGACGCTCTCCTGATTCCGTTCCATTGTAGTGTGTATGTGTTAGGGGGCGGGGGGATGTATGTTGTATATTGCAATGTTTATTGGGGGCAATTGTCCCCAATAAACATGCTATTATGCCTTTTCCCATTCATTGCCTTAGCGAATAGCTGCTAAGGCAATAAAGCTGCTTTAATGTATTTTTAATAATAGTTTACGGGAGCAGAAGGTCTCCTGACCTGAACCGCATTGATTTGTGGCTCAGGGACCCCCTGTTTCCCAAGTTACAGGCCCCGGTAAGGGGCATCGGATGCCAGTGTCGCCGCCATCTTTATAGAGCCCACGTCGCGTCTTGGACGCAATAAAGATGGTGCCGACACTGGCCTCCGATGCGCCATACCGGGGCATGTAAATCGGGAAGCAGGGGGTCCCTGAGCCATTACTCAATGCGGTTCCGCTCAGGAGACCCCCTGATCCCACACACTATTATTAAAATGTACTTTAATGCAGCTTCATTACAATAGCGGCTATCCGCTACGGTAATGAATTATTATTTATTGGTATTGGTGTTTTAATAATAGTGTAGATGTGCAGGGGTCTCCTGAGCTGAACCGCATTGGTTTCAGCCTCGGGGACCCCCCTACTTCAGGAGATACAGGCCCCGTTATGGGGTATCCCCTGCACTTTTAAAGCTCCCGCGTCACGTGACCAGGATACTTACATTCTGCAGGGGATACCGGCACCCCATAACGGGGCCTATATCTCCTGAAGTAGGGGGACACCGGACCTGAAATCAATGCGGTTCAGCTCAGGAGACCCCCTGCTCGTGTACACTAGTATTAAAAATCATATTTAAACAGCATAATTGCCTGTAAGAGCCATGCATTGAGACGCAGCATCTCCATGCAGTTCTTACAGGCTGCTTTGTTTATATCAGTTATCGTGCTATCTAACTTTAAGCACGATAGCAGGGGGGAAGAAGGTGCTCGCGTGATATGGCCCTTTTTGGCAAGGCAGGCCGAAAACGCGCAGAGCAGCCTTAGTGAATAGCGCTTTTGGCTTCACCCTTTTGCGCCCAAGCGATTTTACCCATTTCAGCGCAAATTAACGGAGCTTTGTGAATCGGCCCCACTGTGTGATCAGCAAGGGATTGTCCCACCTCCTCTTAACGTTATTGGCTCTCTGAACACCGGGTGGTATAAGGAGAAAGAAAACATGTGACTGACTAACACTTCGACATTTAGAGGCCTTTAAGAAAATGAACAGGCTTATGACCAACATCACCTATGTAGCACCTTTAAAGCTGCAGTTCAGGCAATATCCTGCATGTGTGTTTTTTTAAATAAATCAGTTCTGTAGTAAGAAAAAATACTTTTAGCATTTTCTGCTTTAAAAAAACAACTTTGGAAGACCAATTTTCTTGTATTCTATTTTAACAAGCATGCTTGTTCCTATAGCAACGATTTACATTCCCCATATTTAAAGATGTCGCCAAACTTTGCCGATCAATAGACAGAGAACGAATTGACCGGCAGCTATGCAGTTTTTTAGGTAATTAGAGATTGCCCCCATAAAACTATTGAAGTAAAAAAAAAAAATTAAAAAAAAAAAACAGACTGAACTGCAGCTTTAAAAGCCAATTACTCCACATTCATTGATATGTGACCAGGGCACTGAGAAAGTCATGTAAATCCTTACACAATTCCTTGCTTACCTTACGTTAAATAAACACCTTCAGTTCTTACTATTTTTGTTTTCATTTTTACAAGTGTTAGTTTTTTTAGTTCACATCAGGTATATTATAGTAAGTTAAGGCTTTCTTAATGCATAAAAATTGTTGACAATTTGAGTCATAATAAATACTAAATTAACTAAACCATTACATATTTCGGCAGGTTTGGTTACTACTCTGTAAGAATTAAGCAGTTATCGTCCTAAAAATTATCCCCACTTTGACTTTTTCCAAAAAAAGGTTTAAAAAATATAACACAAGGCTGGTAAAAATTGTTTTGGTACTATGGTAGTTATGAAAATAATGCAAATGTGTTGCATTGTTTGGAAAATGTGATGTCTGTAATTTTGGGTTTGAGCCAAAAGAATAAAGTGGAACGGCACAGAGTGTACAGTAACTGTGTTTCATGACCCATGTTCTGCTTTTGTATATATAGCAATCTTTGTAAAGCTTGCAATTTTGCCTCGAGTTCTTGTTTACTGAGAATCAGTTGATTTAGTGGAAAAAGAAAAACAGTATTTTTGAGAAGGCAATGAAACAGCAGGCAGCTGATTAGTATGATCTGTGAAAGCAAAACAAAATGTGTGATAAATATTCTTAACTAACACTTTGATTACTACATTTTTCTTATTTCATCATACAGGAGGAAAATATTTTAGTTGCAGGATCAGGCCACAAAATAAAAAGTCTGCCATTGAAGTTCGCAAATCAGGTGACATTTGCCATTTTGCCCAGAGAAATGGTAGCAAAAACAGCAAGCTTTGCAGAAAAGCGCCTCACCTCTACCACATGCAAAGAATATCATCTGAGATCCGACTCCAAAAGACTGTTCATGGTCCCAAGGTTCAGCAAAGTATCCGGCCGCTCCTCCTCTTACCATGCACCCCAAAACTGGAACAATCTACCAGAGACTCTCACAACCGTCACCAGTCTGCGTTCTTTCAAAACTAAAGCTGTCTAGCATTTTATTCTCTGTACAATTGTGAGACAGTACAATTTAACAGTCTGTAACTGTAACATACGCCTATAACATTTACTATCTTTAACTGTGCATGCATATTGTATAATCCTGTTCACTTAATGTAACTATGTATTTACTGTATAACCATGTATTTATCATCATAACTCTATGCCGAGGACATGCTTGAAAACGAGAGGCAACTCTCAATGTATTACTTCCTGGTAAAATATTTTATAAATAAATAAATAAAAAATCCAAAATGTACAAAATTTATATGCTACCATTTTCACAAAAAGTAACAAAATGATGGGAAAATTGGCAAGTTATGTTGTTATTTCACAAAACATGCAACATTTAAAGCAGCAGAACAGGCTGCATTACATTTTAGTTATTATTATTATTATTATTTTAGATATATCCCGTCTTTTGGGGAATAATCTAATGAGAGACACTAAGGGGCCTATGCACTAAGCCAGCTGTGTGCAAACTGGGGGGTGCGCCCCCCAGTTGCCCCCCAGTAGGGACGCAAGACTTTTTGGGGGGCTCAGGCTGCGCGGCTCACTTACCTGGTTTCCGTGGTCCACTCGTCTCCATGACAACGCGGCATCAAATGTCGCCACGGGACCATGTGATGTGAAGTCACATGAACCCGCGGCATCATTTGACGCCCGTTGCCATGGAGATGCGGAGTCAAATGAAGTGGTGGGACACGTGACGTGATGTCACATGACCCTGAAGCATCATTTGATGCCGCAGTGGGGGCACGCCACAGAGGGAGAGCAGGCAAGGTGGGTGCAGCACAGAAAGTTTGTGCACCCCTGAGAGCTCCGATAAGAAAAAAATCGGCAGGGTTTTTAAATTGTCATTTTTTACAGCGTTGCTATCACGTATGCAGAAAGCCCCGAATACCAGTGGCAACAATATTTGCAAAAATGGTGAGTTGCCGGAGACGTGAAGATCGCCTCTCTGAAAAGGACTCACCTGGCGATTTCTATCTGCTGCAGAATCTCGCCCAAAAATAATTTTTTATAATTTTATTATTTTTTATTACTAGAGTATTTTAGCAGGGGGTCTCCGGAGCACAACCGCGTTGATTTGAGGTCCGGGGACCCGTGCGTCTCGAGATACAGGCCCCGTTATGCATTTGATTCCCATGGTCACATGACGCGGGACATTTAAATGCATAGGGATACCGGCACCCCGTAACGGGGCCTGCATCTCAGGAAGCAGGGGGTCCCTGGACCTCAAATCAGCAAGGTTCTGCTCCGGAGACCCCTTGCTACAAATCACTAGTAATAAAACCCTAAACACAAATTTAACACATTCGTTACCGTAGCGGCTATCTGCTATGGTAATGAAGCTCCATTACAATGTGTAATTTTTCTGAAAAGTGTGCGGGACAGGGTGTCTCCTGAGCTGAACCGCTTTGCGTTCAGCCTCAGCTACCCTCTGCTTCCCAAATTACAGGCTCTGGAATGGGAAATTGGGTGCCAGTCTCGCCACCATTTTTAAATTGATGTGTCACGTGACCAGGGTGATTTAAATAATGAAGGAGATACGGCACCCCATATCTGGTCCTGTAATCACCTGAGGGCCCCCAGACATCCGTGGGGATCACATGAGGGCCCCCAGACACCTGCAGGGACCACCTGGAGACCCACAGACACCCATGGGGATCACCGAGTGACCCCCAGACACCCGCAGGGACCACCCGGGGACTCTGTTGAGGCCCCCTGACAACCACGGAGGCCACCCGGGGACCCCCGCCGACCTCTGATATCAATCCTCTATATAAAAATATAAAATCTTTTTTTTTTTATGTGGGGCACAGGGGGTGGGTTGTGTATTGGTGTTTAGTACATATTGTAATTGGGGGGCAGAATTGTTTATTGGGGGCAGAAGAGGGAGTTAAAGGCAAAGTACCTTAACCCCTTAATTGCCTTAGCGGCTACAGTATCTGCTAAGGTAATGAAGCTGCTTTAATGTAATTGGCTGATGAAAAAAGAACAATGAGGTTCTGCTCCGGAGACCCCCTGCTACAAAACACTAGTAATAAAACCCTAATTAAAAATGTAACACATTCGTTACCGGAGCGGCTATCTTCTATGGTAATGAAGCTCCTTTAATGTAATTTTTATTCTTAGTGTACGGGAGCAGGGAGTCTCCTGAGCTGAACCACATTGATTTCAGTGTTTTAGTTCAAAAGGATTTGACATCATCCCTTAAAGTGACATCACATCCTATTTAACTAAGGTAACCTATTACATAGCTAGCCGCTAAGGTAATGAAGTTGACTGTACATGTATTTTTATTGCATCGGATTGATGGCGGGGGTCTCCGGTGCTGATATTAAGGGATATCAGCTCCGGAGACTCACAGCATCAATCTGATGCAGAAAAAATGCATTATTTTTTCTAATTCCCGTCTCGCCGCTTATCGGCAGCTTCTCACCACCCTCTTGCCAACTTTTCCTGGCAAGAAGATTTGGAGAGGAAATCTCTATTTTAGAGTCGCAATTAGCCTCGATAAGCTAATCGGGGCTACTAGAATAGCACGAGTTTGAAAACCTGGCGATAAGTGGCAATAAGTGGCTTATCGGCGCAAGTTTGACGATTTTTTTTCTCTGCAACTATTTTTGCCAAAAATCTCTCTTATCGCCGACATATTGGAGCTTACTGAAAAGCAGTAGGTTTTTTTCCGATAAGGTGGCGATAAGTGGCTTATCGCTTCTTAGTTCCTTGGCCCCTAAATTGGAAAACAAACTATCATCTCCAACTTGTAGCAACACTCTGGATATTATCCTAGAGTTAATCTGCCTCCATGGAATTTACCATCTATAATTAGAAGGATATTTAACCAATTATTCGATAGATTGGTTCACACAGATAAGCAAAATCAATGGGACTCTTTAATTCATATTTTATTAGGCATACAATGTTGTATTTTATTTAGGCTCGTAAACTGAACAATTCAAAGTTAAGTTACAAAGATTTTGATTTTGTTTTCTTTTAATAAATGTATATTTTGTAACTTCATATATTGCTGTTCTCTCAAGATCCCTTTTCAGCGGTCAAACTTTTTCCCATTGAGGAGTTAATTATAGTGTCATCTCTGCGCCAGAGTATTTCTTGTTTCCAAAGGCAACTGCATGCCTAACGGGTTATATGCTGTGAGAGTATGCAGCCTTATAACTTGTGCTCAGGGTTCTTACCATATTTACCTTAGGCATGCTATCCCCCGTTAATGCGTGTACTTGTGTAGGCGCAATATTCTCTGTCCTCAAACCGACTGCCCATGAAGCTGAAACATCCGCTTAGGCTGATTTAGGCTGATTTAGGCTCGGTCCCCGCTGCAGCCGGCAGTGCGTGCTGCCGTGTGCGTGCCTCTCACCAGACCCCTACCTCCTCCCTAGCAGGCCCCGGTGACTCCTCGCTTCCTGGCCTGCTGTGACGAGTCAGCTCGCAGGTGCTACAACAAGATTGTGTTCCCATGCTGCGACACATCACATGGTGCACCAGCGAGCCAATGAGGAGAGAAGATCGCTGGCAGCCTGGAATAAACAGGGGAAGGGATGGATACACACACAAAAACCTGTCAAAGATTTAAAGGTGCAGTTATGGAGCCACTCAATACACTGCTGACCTCTGCATTATATTGAAAAAATGTTGTATGGTGCTCATTGGAAAATAGAAAAATAGAAAAATACTGAAAAAAGTAATAAACTTCTTGTTAAAGGAATTAACCCATTCGATAGATAAAGCAGATAGTCCCAATAGATGTATGACTGGTTAACTATAATCCCACGCAGCACAGTAGTAAGGATATAATAATAGTAGACACCTGCCGGTGACCAGTAATGATGAACATCTAATTCTATGGAACACAATAATATGAACAATGTCCAGAAAATGTATAGGTCAACTGGAATAAACTCACATGGGATGAATGTCCACGATAAACAGCAAGTCCAAATGTATCCAGCGATCCAAGGGTTAAGTGTGCCTCCGCCTGTAGATGAACATGATGAACGAAGAAGAGGAAAAAACGGAGCACTATGCCCAGTGCTGGCAAAGCCAGAAAAAACTACAAGGATGCGTTCCCACAATAAAGAATATAGCTAGTTTAATGGATCAAAAAGAACTACTTACCTTCTGGAGTGTTATTTATATAAGATTGGCGCACACTGCACCCTGGTCTTATATAAATAACACTTCAGAAGGTAAGTAGTTATTCACCTTGATAAAGGGCTATTTATAGTCCGAAACGTGTTGGTGTTTTTTGTTTATTTTTGATTCATTAAACTAGCTTTATTTTTTATTGTGGGAACGCATCCTTGTAGTTTTTTCTGGCTTTGCCAGCACTGGACGTAGTGCTCCGTTTTTTCCTCTTCTTCATTCATCATGACCTCTGCATTAGTTATTTGATTAGGAGTTGCTAAGCAAGGTTACAGGAGCATAAGGCAGCAAATAGCGCTCAGCAGGGCATCCATATGAATAATTAAATTCTACAGGGCTCTTTATCAATAATTAAATTAGGTATAGCAGAATTCTAAATTAAAAGCAAATTAGGCGATGCTCTGCGCGGCTCTATCTTTGCCAGGGAAATATGCAGCACTCGTGTTGGACTTTCTATTGCTAAATTAAACTGTTTTTTTGTTGTTGGAGCCGAACAGCAGTTCTGCGTGTTATGCAAAAGTTCTCGGTCGCGCCCACCCCCGCCATGGCCTTGCCCACCCGACCCGTTTTGGCCATGCCCCACGCTGAAATAAGGAACCTACAGACCACAGATTGTGGTGAAGTGACGTGCACACGCCGCCTCGTGGACCTCCGTGTTCTGTTGAAACACGTGGAGACCAATGGGCAGCCCATAGCTGCCAGTCCATCCAGCAAGGAGCTCAAAACTGTTTGGAGGAACAGGCACCATGAATTAATCTAACCCATAATTCATATCTAACCCCTGCCATTTTCTGCTTTCTTCCTCTTTATACAGGGGTTTCTTGGGGTGGTGGGCTACCAGCCTGACTGAAACAAACTCAACCTGGGCTGCAGAGGTGCCGGTTTGTATTGTTAGAGGCCCTTCCTGACAAACATGGGACTTGTTACCCATAAGGAACTTTTACCCTAAGGACCCGCTGTTAAAGATGCCCTTTATCTTCCAGTCATTTATTAACCTTAGCAGACCAGCAGCAACATTACTTGTGCTGCTTTCTTTCTTGGTCAGGAAGCAGCTGCCTCATCACTAGGTGATACCCCTTGCCCAGCTCTACTAGACAGAGTCCGCCTCCTATTTGTTTGACAGAGAGCAGCTGTCCAGCTCTCTGGCACAACCGGAGCCTCTGCAGACTGGGCTGGAGCTCCAAAAAGAGCTACCCACAGCCATTAAGCTCCTTCTTCTTTGCCTGCAATATCTTCAGGAGCGGGCCGCAGCGCAGCCAACATCTTTCCTCGATGGGCCATTTGAAACAACCGCTTGCATGCAATGCACAGGGCGTAACTCCTTAGCTGCCGGGGAGGGGATGATCGGAGGCTGATCACGGAGGATGGAAGAGGGGGTAGGGGGGCACCAGCGCGTCATGAGGATATATAAAAAAAAAACTAAACACAATTGGAGACCTGGTTAATACTATGAAGGGCTAACATTTTAAACATGCTACCATGTGTATAAATACAAAAATTACAACTGAATAAATAAAGTTTTACATTCACTCACTCTCCTTCCTCCCACTCAATCCCCATCCTCACACTTAATCCCCTTCCTCTCAGTCAACCCCTCCTCACACACAATCCTCCTCCCTTACACTCATTCCCCCCTCCTCACACTCATTCCCCCCTGCTCAAACTCAATCTACCTCCCTCTCAACCGACCTCCCTCACACACTTCAAGAGTTTCAGGGTAAGTAGGTGCAAGGTGCACATTGGACTACAAAGTGCCATAAAACATCCAGAGCAATGTGAAAGCCACAAACATAGAAACAGATCACAGCACCATTGTAGCAAACATGAAAAAACTTAAATTTTATTTGTAATCAAACATCTGGAGACACAGCAGCAAACAGCAACATTTTGAATCACTATGAGCCTTTTTCAAGCCATAAAGGCTTATCCATTATGGCTTGAGAAGGGATAGTAGCGAGTCGAAACACTGCTGTTTGCTACTACTGTATGTCTCCTAATGTCTGATTAGTAATACAATGCATGTTTATTCATATTTGTACAATGGTTTTATGAACTATTTCTATTTTTGTGGCTTTGACACACGCAATTACACAGACACACACACTTCCACCCTCTATCTAAGAATTAATTTTACTTTGGGGTGAATAGGTCTGCTTGATTCAGTCCCAGCAACAATGGAAGTGCAGCACAATTTGGCTGGCCACACAGGAGGAAGTTAGGCCCAACTTCTGCCTCTAACTGGGGAAAAAGGCAGAGTAAGGCAGGGGAGGAAGAATAAGCCTCACCATAAGGGGATACTGCTAAATAGAGGTCTGGGATTGGAGTGGAAGGTTAAGCGTGATTGGGTTCCACCATGGACCAAAATGATGTGACGGACCAACGTCAATCCATAGACCACCAATTGGAGACCACTTCTCTATACAAGATTTGGAGACATACTTGCGAGCACAATTGATATACCTTGAAAATATGCTGTTAAATAATTTGAATATCCTTTGCATATTATAAGTACACCCGTGAGAAAGCTCACACCTGTTGAGTGAAACGCGTCCCTTACCTGCATCTGCCATCTGCTGTTTTCCCCCACACACCAGAAGAAGCCGCCGAGATTTTCTGTTTGCCACTGTACTGCCGAGCGCGTCACCAACCCAGAACCTGGAAGCACAAAAAAAGTTACAGAGGAGCAGAAGCCGGTTAATGCTTGAGTGTCCGATCGGGACACCGTGACTACAGGACCCTGAATGGCCATAATACTGTTTTACTTTGGGATCATGTGAGTTGATTAAGCTTACTGCTAACTTGTATTTTACTTTTAAAATTGATCTATACTATGTCTACCTTTTCCTCTCTTTTATAACATTTTGGGCGTTCCAGCTACACTTCATTCTGATCAGATTATTCTGAAAAACAATTGATTTAATCTATCACCCCGTGAGTGAGCATTTTTGGGTTTTTCACATTTTTTATCTTTGCTATTTGCACATCTGCACTATATTTATTTTTTCTCTTTCATGAACTTTGGAGAGCTTTTTGCGCTGTTAAGTCTTATGTTAGCATATTATAAGTAGCATGTTTTCCATTAGCATAACTCTCTCTCATACAGTACTAAAGACCTATTTCAGGGTCTGGATGGGAGTACGGCTAAGACATACTTAACCATGTTATTAGAAGCTAAAGCAACATATCACCAAAACAAAGTGATGTTAAACCTGTGCTAATGAGATTTGAGGATGCACGTTAACCTTTTTTAGGTAACTTCCCATTATGAGCCATGAAAGTTGGCTAATAGTGCTGTAGACCATTGTACAAATAAAAACATAACATATTTAACATTATTAAAATAAAAAGTACAATATACATTAAGTGGTTATAACACCATCAGTGCCAGTAAGGCTAACATTGACCCCTTACAGGTGAACAGGAAAAAAAAACTACTTATAGTACCTTATTCACTTTGGGGTCATTCGTGACTCATGCAATTTAAATAAGTTCATGTTAATGTACTTCCTAAGAAACATTCAAATACTCTTAAAGTAGCTGTTTTACTGATTTGTATCTTGTGGAAAAAAAATGTATTACGTTTCGTTGGGAACATTATGGAACTGGAAAAAGTACAGAGAAAAAGCATCAAATTAATATAGGGGATAGAAAATCTGACTTATCACTCCAGACTAGATTTATGACTCCACACATCGCCAGAGAGGAAAGCTTGCGTGAGGCAAGTAGCGCTAGCACTGTAGCGCTCTCGCTCGCTTTCACTATGGACAAAGCCTGAGGCACGTTCTATAGTGCCGGGCGCACGCTACACTGTGCGCGTGCGCGCAATTTATTTGTCTGACGTGAGTCAGCCCTTCCATACGAGGGCCGCGCGCGCGCACGGCACGGAGAGGGGAGCCGACAGGGAGCGGGGAAGACGGGGAAAATAATATTTTCGTGCCGCGACCGGCGCTAAATGTATGTACAGTATATGTGTGTGTGTGTATATATGTATGCATGTGTATGTATGTATATGTGTGTGTGTGTGTGTATTGAGTCTGCACAAACGTAATAAATATTTTATTTTTACCAATTGTTTTTTTTTTAAATAAATAATAAATTACACATACATACACACACACACACACATATACATACACATACATACACATACAAACACATACAAACACACACAAACACTGTACCTTCCCAGTATACTGCCCCTCTCACTATATTTATGAAAATCATGCGGCACATGCACGCGCGTTCGCAAAGCCACGCGCAGCCGCACTGCCGCATGCTCTATATAACAGCCCTTATGAGGAGAGGCTAGCTAAATTAGATTTGTTTACAAAACAAAAGAGGCACCTGAGAGGGGATATGATAACTATATACAAATATATTCAGGGTCAATAAAAGGAGCTTTCAATAGACCTGTTCATTCCAAGGACAGTGTAAATGACACAGGGTCATTCATCCCTTGAGATTGGAGGAAAAGAGATTTCACCAACAACAAAGGAAAGGTTTATTATTTACACTCAAGGCAGTTAAAATGTGGAATTTATAACCCATGGAATCTGTGATGGCAGATACTATAGATATCTTGAAGAAAAGGTTAGGCACCTTGTTTATAAGGGCTATACCAAATAAGTAAACATTGGAAGGATAATGATTCAGGGAGAAATCTTATTCTCATTACTGGAATCAGGAACAAGTTTATTCCCTTCCCCCCTCCCCCTCCCTATGAGACAGCGTAAGATCTGGATCAATATGCTGTAAATACAAATATAGAATTAATATTGCTGTCATTTAAATGTAGCACAGGTTAGACATATGTCTTTTTAACCTCATCTACTATGTAGCACTGGACTCAAAATCATCAACTACTTATGTTTATTTGTTTCACTAATGATGCCACATTTACGCTGCAAAGGAAAAGCAGAACAAAGCAAACAATGTATCTGGGGCTTTGAAGACTTAACAAACAGTCTTTTCGCTAAAATACATTTAATAAATATGTACAAACCATCCAAAGCATTTGTTTACAATTGAAAGGATGTTTTAAAAAGTTTGAACATTTTATTTTCTTATACTTATTATAGAGTCAGAAAGAGAGATACAAAAGCAGTGCATCAATCTCATAATAACCCTTGTCACAGTAAGAACTCAGTACTTACAGTGCAGCCAGAGGAGTATATGGAAGAGCAGTCACAGGGAAATATTGTGCTGTAACCAGCTCAACCGATTGCCCAACACAAAAGCCATTATGCATTTTTTTCTACAATGATTTGATAAAATGTGGCTGGATTTTGATACTTTGTTACATATGAATGAGAATAAAAGCATACTAAAGCTTAGCACACTTTTGTGGATATAGGCCTTAATGGGATATTGTAAGGTCCGGGGGAACACCTCTCTCTAAGGGGTTTCCCCCCGCGACTTTACTTACCCCCGCTCCAGCTCTGCCTTCTCGCCGCCGCGGGCGGGATCTGCCTTCTCCTCCGCTTACCGCGGCAGCTACTGATCTCGCGCATGCACGCGCACGGCCGAGGACATTTGCGTCCTCCCTCAGCGGGAAGTCCCGCCCCCAGCTGAGGTCGCACGCGCCTCTCCCACGCGGCGCACATGCCTGATGCACGTGCATCGCTCACAAGCTGCACATATAGCACAGCTGTGGTAAGTTCTCCCTACCAATCCCTATCTTTCCTGGGGCCGCTCCCTCGTTACTCCCCCTCTTCCTATTGGTCCTTCCTCCTACTTATACCTTGCTCAGCCATTCATTCTTTGGCTGAGCATAGCTTTGTATGACCTGTGTTAACCACGGTTGTGCCTGCCTCAGTTCCTGTCTCTTTGTCTCCTTAGTGATCCCTTGCGTACCGAACCGGCCTGGCTGTGGATCCGCTCTGGTCTTCTACCCTTGGTTTGTATCCTGGAATCCTGGACTCCCCGACCCCTTCACCTCGGTTTGCGGATTCCGACCTACCTCCCGGCTCTGTACACCAGGCTCTCGGTACCACCTATCTTCTGGAATCTCCCCTCTCGTCTGGCGAGTATCTTACTTTATCTTATACTCCCAGACGGTTCCAGATGCCTATTTTCCACTTTCCAGGCGTGTCCCCATAGCTGTGGGTGCAGTTTGGTACCCATCTCACCTCAGTTTCGGGGTCCCTCCTTGTCCGTGGTGAGCACAGCGTAACATTATGCTCAGCCCAACAGACATGGACCCGAAGAGGTTGAGCAACCAAGCCTCATGCAGCAACTTCTCCGGCTAGAGACGCAGCTTGCCTTCATGACGCAAGAGCTCTCTAGACTCTCCTCATTGCAGCCTTCCCCAGGCTCCTCTTCCATGGCTGCTGCGGCATTTCCCTCCCCGGTTCTTCCTGTGGCTGTGGATCCTCGTCTCCCAGCCCCCAACTGCTATGCAGGGGATCCCCACGAATGCAGAGGGTTTCTTAATCAGTGCGAGATGCAATTTGAATTATCTCCTTTGCGCTTCCCCACTGCTCGTTCAAAGGTGGCCTATATTATGTCCATCTTGAACGGAAAGGCCCTAGCCTGGGCATCCCCCATCTGGGTGCGGGAGCCTGCCATGGCGCATGACTATTCTCGCTTTCTTCGAGAATTCAGGCAAGTATTCGATATGCCTGGTCGTCAAATTACGGCAGATTCTTCTCTCTTCCATATTTCCCAGGGTACTCGTCCTGTTGCCGAGTATGCTTTGGACTTCTGGACCATCGCGGCAGAGACCTCCTGGAATGATGGCTCACTATCAGCAGCCTTTTGGCAGGGTCTGTCGGATCCCATCAAGGACCAGCTGGCCACTATGGAGAGACCCATCAGATTGGAGGATCTCATTCCGGTCTGCATCCGCATGGACCAGCGGTTACGAGAGAGGAGACTTGAACGCGCTCTTCCTCGTACCAACTCCTCCCGGTCTTCCAGCCGCAGTCTCGTCCATTATGTCCCCCAACCCATGCATGAGCGTGAACCGATGCAGCTTGTAGGTCATCGGCTATCCGCGTCTGAGAGACAGCGCTGACGAGATGGTGGACTGTGCCATTACTGCGGTCATCCCGGTTATCTGCTGGTAAACTGTCCTCTGCGACCGGGAAACGCCAGGACCCAATAAGGTATGAGAGGGTCTCGTTGGGTATAATCTCTTCTCCTCTTTCTTCTTCTAAAATACTTCCCAATCGTATAATGTTGCGTATTTCTCTGGCCTGGAATAACTCCCTGATCCCCGCTTCTGCATTTATAGATTCTGGGTCTCAGGGAAACTTTATTGATCAGAGTTTTGCCTATAGGAATGGGATTCCCTTCTGATCTAAGGCTGTTCCAGTTGGTCTAGAGGCCATAGACGGGCTTCCACTCCAACCAGCCTTTATTTCCCTGGAGACTTGTTCTCTATCCCTCTCCGCGGAGAACGGTCACCAAGAGAAGATTATCTTGGACGTGATCCACATTCCATTGATAGATGTAATTCTGGGACTCCCCTGGCTGCAACTTCATAACTCACAATTAGATTGGGTTGGTAAGGAGCCGATACGATGGAGCCCCCAGTGCCTTAAAACCTGTCTTCCCCCCAAATGGATGTTAGCCAGAGAGGAATTACCCGTAGAGTATAAAACTTCCCTTCCAACGGTCTACTGGGACCTGGTGGACGTTTTTGATAAGGTACGTTCTGAAGTGTTACTTCCCCATAGAGACTTTGACTGTCCTATTGAGCTCCTTCCCGGTGCTACTTTACCCAAGAGCCGTTCTTACCCCCTATCCATACCTGAGACCAAGGCCATGACCGAGTATATCCAGGATAATTTGAGGAAGGGTTTCATCCGCAATTCTTCATATCCAGCTGGAGCTGGATTTTTTTTTGTTAAGAAAAAGGATGGTTCCTTGCGCCCCTGTATTTACTACAGAGGTCTTAACAAAATTACGATCAAGAACCGTTACCCTCTGCCACTTATTTCCGAACTCTTCGATCGTTTACAGGGGGCAACAATTTTTTCCAAACTTGATCTCCACGGAGCCTATAACCTTGTCCGCATCCGTCAGGGCGACGAATGGAAGAACGCCTTTAACACCCGGGATGGGCATTATGAATATCTAATCATGCCTTTTGGCCTGTGCAATGCCCTGGCGGTCTTCCAGGAGTTTGTCAACGAGATCTTCCATGATCTCCTCGACAGCTTCTTTATCGTATACCTTGACGATATCCTTATTTTGTCCAAATCCCTCTCTGACCACATTCAACACACCAAATTAGTCCTGTCCCGCCTTCGGGAGAACAATCTCTATGCTAAACTAGAGAAATGTTCTTTTCATCTTTCTTCCATTCCCTTTCTTGGATATAACATTTCTAGCACTGGCTTCTCTATGGACCCAGTCAAACTCAAGGCTGTCTTAGAATGGCCACAACCCACTTCCCTGAAAGCCATACAGCGATTCTTGGGATTTGTGAATTACTATCGTAAATTCATCAATAATTTTTCTTCTATCGTGGCCCCCATTACTGCCCTCACCAAACAGGGAGCTAACACAGCAGTCTTGTCTCCTGTAGCACTCCAAGCTTTCGACTCCCTCAAAAATCTTTTGCTTCTGCTCCTATTTTGTGCCACCCTGATCCCGGGCTCCCCTTTACCTTAGAGGTAGACGCATCCGACGTCGGTGCTGGCGCCATTCTCTCTCAGAGACAGTCCCCACAGGCCAAACGTCATCCCTGCGGGTTCTTTTCAAAAAAAAATTCTTCGGCAGAACGGAACTATGACGTCGGAAACAGAGAGCTCCTGGCTATTAAACTCGCCCTTCAGGAATGGAGACATCTTCTGGAGGGAACGGAGACCCCCATTTCGATCTTTACTGATCATAAAATCTTACTTTACATTGAGAGTGCACGTCGCCTTGGGGCGCGTCAGACTCGATTTTCTCTTTTTTTTCCGCGATTTAATTATCTCATATCTTACATTCCTGGTTCAAAGAATCAAAAGGCAGATGCACTTTCACGTCAATTCCTGTTTGAAGATAATTCCGAAATTATCTCCCAAACAATCTTACCCTCCAAATATATTGTTTCGGCCATCTCTTTTGATATCTTGGATCAGGTCATGGCAGCACAGTCTAATCTCCCAAGGGGCCTTAAGGTGCCGGTCGGCCGTCTGTATGCAGCTCCACGCTTCCTTAAGAAGATTCTTGAGAGGTGTCATTCTTCTAGGTCAGCCGGTCATCCAGGCATTAGCAGGACTTCTGACCTCATTGGTCGTACATTTTGGTGGCCAACCATGTGGTGGACACTCCTGAGGAAGAAAGCAAACGCTTACGAAACGCGTAGAGTGGGAGTCTTATTCAGAGAGGAGCATACAGCAGAGGAGTTGCAGGAGGATCCAGCCCTCACCGAGCGACGAAACCGGAAGTGATGTCACACGCCAGTCGGCGCAGTCTAAACAGCTGACCGGAGGCTGAGGCGGAGGAGTGGGGGAACGTTGCGGGACGGTGAGCCAGCTGGCTATAATCTTCCTACACTAATGCAGTGTGATATGCCTGTTTTTTATTGTTAGAATGTGAGTATAATATTTTTTTGTCATAAAGCTATTTTTATCTTGAGTGATCTGCGCTATGCCAGTTTTTCTCTCTACATTGGGGTACGTGATCCTGGGGACCTGATCCATTTTGATGACAGCTGCATCATCCACTTACCTCTGACCGTTTGAGTCAACCCTGCCTTTTTGACTCTTACATCTTGTAAGTAGTCAATTCATTAGAGCTATGTCAATTGAAGGCTTTTTTCACATTGTCATTTTTGCTGCACTTAAATTTATTTTTGTTTCCTCCACATGCTCCCGGTGGATTTTGTGTGTTCAACCATGTTGCAGGACATTTCAGAGTACGTAAAAACGTGTCCAATCTGCGCCCAGGTTAAGACCGCTCGTAAAAAGCCGTACGGCCTTCTACAACCATTCCTTTTATCAGAACACCCATGGAGTCATCTGTCCATGGACTTTGTGGTGGAACTTTCAACCTCTAAAGGGATGAACACCATTTTGGTTGTCGTGGATCGTTTTTCCAAGCAAGCCCATTTCATCCCTCTCAAAGGCCTTCCCAATTCCCCTACCCTGGCAGACATTTTTGTTAAGGAAATATTCCGTATTCACGGAGTTCCTCTTTCCATCGTATCCGATCGAGGTACACAATTTGTCTCAAAATTTTGGCGAGCTTTCGCTCGCATGATGGATATCACCCTCCATTTTTCGTCCGGGTATCATCCCCAAACTAATGGGCAAACCGAGAGAACGAACGAAACTCTGGAGCAATACCTCCGATGCTTCATCGCAGACAGCCAGGACAATTGGGTAGATTTACTTCCGTGGGCAGAGTTCTCCCATAACTCTTTAAAGAACAGTTCCACGTTGAAATCCCCTTTTTTCATTAATTATGGTTTTCACCCGGGTCAGCTGCCCATCACCTCAGTTCCTTCCTGGGGTTCCAGCGACCGATGACCGAATCAAGGATCTTCAGGAATCCTGGAAAAGGATCCAAGAGGCTTTGAGAAACGCAAACCCATAGAGAGAAGGCACAGGCAGATCGTCACCGTCGTCAGGCACCAGTCTTCAAACCAGGGGATAAGGTCTGGCTCTCTTACAAGAACATTAGACTGAAGACTCCAAGCCACAAACTGGCTCCTAGGTTCTTGGGTCCATTCTCAGTAGTAGAACGGATCAATCCTGTGGCATATCGTCTGGAACTTCCTCCATCCATGAGGATACCCTCCGTGTTCCATGTGTCACTGCTGAAACCTGGGTCCCAGAGTCCACGGTTCCATAGGAGACCGATTGACTCTAAACCAGTCATAGTTCAGGGGCAGGAAAAGTTCGAAATCCAGTCTATTCTGAATTCCAGGAGGACGAGGGGTTCGGTACAATACCTGGTTCACTGGAAGGGCTTTGGCCCAGAGGAAAGATCTTGGGTACCCTACCATCAAATACATGCCCCCAGACTGCTGAGACTCTTTCACTCCAAATTTCCCCAAAAGCCATATTGGAGTCGTCCTGAGGCCGTTCCTCAAGGGGGGTACTGTAAGGTCTGGGGGAACACCTCTCTCTAAGGGGGTTCCCCCCACGACTTCACTCACCCCCGCTCCAGCTCTGCCTTCTTGCCACCGCGGGCGGGATCTGCCTTCTCCTCCGCTTACCGCGGCGGCTACTGATCTCGCGCATGCGCACGCACGGCCAAGGACCTTTACGTCCTCCCTCAGGGGGAAGTCCCACCCCCTAGCTGAGGCCGCACGCGCCTCTCCTGCGCGGCGCACATGCCTGATGCGCGTGCACCGCTCACAAGCTGCACATCTAGCACAGCTGTGGTAAGTTCTCCCTACCAATCCCTATCTTTCCTGGGGCCGCTCCCTCGTTACTCCCCCACTCCCTATTGGTCCTTCCTCCTACTTATACCTTGCTCAGCCATTCATTCTTTGGCTGAGCATAGCTTTGTATGACCTGTGTTAACCACAGGTCGTGCCTGCCTCAGCTCCTGTCTCTTTGTCTCCTTAGTGATCCCTTGCGTACTGAACCGGCCTGGCTGTGGATCCGCTCTGGTCTTCTACCCTTGGTTTGTATCCTGACCTCCTGGACTCCTGACCCCTTCACCTCGGTTTGCGGATTCCGACCTACCTCCCGGCTCTGGACCCCAGGCTCTCGGTACCACCTATCTTCTGGAATCTCCCTTCTCGTCTGGCGAGTATCTTACTTTATCTTATACTCCCAGATGGTTCCAGATGCCTATTTTCCACTTTCCAGGCATGTCCCCGTAGCTGCTGTGGGTGCAGTTTGATACCCATCTCACCTCAGTTTCGGGGTCCGTCCTTGTCCGTGGTGAGCACAGCGTAACAGATATGCTGCCTTATTATCAAGGCTCAATCATGACCATAATTGAGAAGCCATGACTGGGTGCGCACATATATTAGTACCACTATCACCTGTGCTCATGGATTTCAATTTATTGTTTACAAATGTCAAACAATGAGATTGTAACATAACACCTAACACTAAAGTGAGCTCCAGATCAGAACCAACGCTAAAACCACCCTAATTCCTGTTACTAGTTTTAAATACTTGGGCATATGGTTTGACTGCCGTTTAATATTTGAGATGCACATTGACATCCAAAACCTATGCCAAACTAAGTGTACTTTACAGGAACAAATCTTCCCTAAGCCTGCTGGTCAGAAAGCATATCGCACAGCAGATGCTAATGTCAATTATTGACTATGGAGACATAGTATACGGCTCGGCACCCCAAACCCACCATAGCAAACTTGAGACCCTCTATAATTCAATATGCCATTTTGTTCTCCAATGCAACTACAACACACATCACTGAGAAATGCTCAAAGAACTAGATTGGTCATCACTTGAGTCTAGGCGCAAAGTTCATCTTTCCTGTCTTGCCATCAAATACATTGTGGGCAGGCTACATTTCTATCTGAACAAGCGCCTCACCCCTACCACACGGAGCACTTATCATCTGAGATCTGACTCCAAAAGACTGTTCATGGTCCCAAAGTTCAACAAAGTATCCGGCCGCTCCTCTTATCGTGCACCCCAAAACTGGAACAATCTACCCAAGACTCTCACAGCCACCACCAGTTTAAGTTCTTTCAAAAAATATAGCGGTCTCACATTTTAATCTGGTCTGTAACTGTTGCATACGCCTATAGTATAGGTTATCTCTAACTGTGCATACAATGTCTTGTATATAATGTATACACTGTTCACTTATGTAGCTGTATTTGTAACCATGTATTATTTGTCATCATAACTCTATGCCCAGGACATACTTGAAAACGAGAGGTAACTTTCAATATATTAATTCCTGGTATAACATTTTATAAATAAATAAATCAAGCAAAACAACTAATGTGGGTCTGCCAGTTGCAATCAAGAAGATCCCCAGAGCTTCGGTAATTTTGATCTAATAACATGACATTCCCGAAATGGGGAACGGACATTTTTTTTTCTCTTTATGAACGGATTTCCTCGAAGCTTATGATATGCAAAACTAACGTCCGTGAGCAAAATGACCATCGTAGAGTTACCTGGATGAATGGGGATTGAGGCATATTAAAAAATACACTGCCCATGTGCAATTGGAAAGAGTGTTATTAGTACATGTCAGTTAGTGACACGCTAATTAGTAGCGAATCCCTAAAACCACACCCATGAGCATGTTACAATTTTAAATAAATACACATGCCCAGCTGCAAACTCCAGCCATTTTCGACTGCTACATAGTAGAGATGGCTGATCAAGCTTCTACCTCAAATGCTGGGAATTCTCGTCCTGCTGGGACAAACAGAATAAAGCTGTGGCCAGGGTGATGTTGAGCGGGCGCGCGCGCGCTTGCTCTCACTGTGGTGAAACACATTGCTACAATGTGTGTGGCCAGCATGAGTGCACGTCTGCGCGTGCCCGTGAGCGCACGGCACTCAGCTTCTTGCAGAAACAAGTACATTTGTTTCTGCCGCTCGCTGGCGTGTCACGTGAGTGGTTCGCCCAATGAGGGCAAGCCAGCTCCATTACATCATGGCCACGCCCCCCCGACACGTCCCCACATGCGCACAACTAGCTGACCAGGAATCACACAGGCAAGTAGAGTGCATGACGTCACGGCACTCGAGCACCAGCACGCACCCTCCCAGTCTGGCCGCAGCCTAAGGAGCTTAAAGTTTTATGAGGAGCTGGAAATTTTAATTAAAGAAGTTGTTGCTAGCAACTCCAAATGAATAGGTTCTTTGTGCCAAAAGAGCTGCACTGCTAAAAGGCAGCGCATTAGGGGGTGCATGCTGGACTGGATAAATGCTCTGGGCAATACTGGGAATGCTCTGGGCAATACTCATCAATAAGTTAAAAAGTGGGGGGCGGACAGTAAGACCAAGGTGAAGAAGAAATTAGCAGACGATGCTGCAGAGGCAAGGAAGACTGGAGGGGGCACACATATCCCCTTGCACCTGACCCGGATGGAGGAACCGCTCAGCTCCATTATCACATGCTCCCAAATAGTGGGACTACCCGAGCTTGTGGACTCCATGGATTTTGAGAGACCTGGTAAGTGACAATATAGTACATATTTAATAGACTAGATACCAAGCTCATCTATACAGTACATCAATTAGACACAACCTAGAACATCAGAACAAACATTACTGCCTTATTTGCAGTGCACAGACATATACAGGTGAGGAGCACTTCACTAAATAAAGTATGTGACATGCTCATACAGTATGTGTGCCTTCAAAAGATTATCAAACACTATAGTCCATGCCTTGCACATTGCAATAATGTAGCAATCAGTATAAAGTGATATTTTGCCTATTTGAGAACCATATAATTGCTCACTAATCAAAAGAATAGTAGTTTAAGCTACACTTAAAAAGTCTCTGTTACTGTATGGGGTATATTCTGGTAGCTCATAAGATCTACTAAGATCTACTCCATAGCTCCTATGTCTCAGTGCTCTGCCATTGCTAACCCAATTGCCTCCTTAGTAAAACTCTGTTTACTCTTCTGGCCAAATCGCAAAGGCCTAGAAAACTGCGAGAGTCATGCCTAAAAAAATTATACTATCTAAAGTACTAGAACATTTTGTTTATTCCCAATTAAGCAACTACTATAAGAAGTCACATTTTCTTAATCAATTGCGATTGGCTGACACCCAAATCACTCCACAGTAACATCCCGTGGGGAATGTAACATGAACAGTTGATTGGTGAAATATTCCTAATTTTGCAAAAGCTTTTGACATAGTGTGGTCAACAATAAAGTTGCAAGTCCATAAACTGTAACTGCTTTACTCTTATGTATTTGGAAGATACCAATATGTGCTTTATCTAGGCAGTTTACATTGTAAATAAAACACACACACATACACGTAGGTTATTATTAAGTTTTATTTGGCACATTTATTCTCCCATAATTGAGAGTCTGTATATTTTTCCTTTATCACGGTGTACACCAAGCACTCCTTGTTAAGCACTAGCACATATGCCTAGATACAGTATTTAGCACTTAGAGACAACTCCCATGACTTTCCACTTCTGCTAGTTTAATGCTACAGGACATTATAGCAGGGACAATACTATTATATATTGACCTGCAGAGTCCGTAGAATACACTGTTGAGAGTTTCAATTTTAATTCATTTTTTTTGTTTTCCTTTTGTTCCTATTAAAAGTATATTTCTTTAAATCAGGGGAGGTGGCTAACACCACCTCTTTCCAGTATGTACAATTTACAATTGTAAGGTGGAGTGCATATTCAAACAGGGAATCTGTTTTCTCATAGTATCTCTGACTCTAATTCTGACAACTGGGAATGTTACCTGTGGGTAGGGTGACCATTCGTCCCGTTTTTGCCGAGACAGTCCTGTTTTTTGCTGGGCTGTCCCAGTTGCCCGTCCATCCCAGGAATGTCCTGGTTTTTCTCCCTGGTGCGCGGGGGAGTCGGCGACAATGCACGGGGGGGCAATACGCGGGGGGAGCGAGTGGCTGCGCCGAGGAGTAGGAGGAGGATGCGGCAGCCGGGTAGTATTTTTTTCATGTTAGAAAGCTGGGGGTGGGGGGGAGGGGGTTCTGGGCTTAGAGAGTAGAAGCAGGGGATTGGTTGGAGGTCAGAGGATCTCGGGGGTGGGGCTTAGTACCGGGTGGAGTGAGCTGCTTCTTAGTGAGAGGTGTGTGTGTGTGTATCCTGTCTGTGTGTGTGCGCTGTCTGTCTATGTGTGTCCTGTCTGTGTGTGTGCTGTCTGTCTGTGTGTGTCCTGTCTGTATCCTATTTGTGTGTGGTGTGTGTGTGGGCAGTGGATATTCACAGTTGAGTGCAAATAGCCGCACGGCTATTCGCACTCAGTAAACATCCCAGCCTGGAATCGAACCCTTGTCCCCTTGCGGCTATTCGCACTCAGTAGAACTTAACTGAGTGCGAATAGCCGTAAGGGGACAATGGTTCGATTCCAGGCTGGGATGTTTACTGAGTGCTCAGTTAAGTTCTACTAGCTCGGCTAGTCACACTCAGTTAAGTTCTACTGAGTGCAAATAGCCGCACGGCTATTCGCACTCAGTAGAAAATAAAATGGAAAAAATAAACATCCCTGCCAGGAATGGAACCCTGGTCCACTATGCGAATGGCCTGCTGCATAACCACTGAGCTATAAGACTTTCGGATTTTTTCCTGGTGAATAAAGGCATAGAAACCTGTTCATAACAGCTTGGCTATTCACACTCAGTTAAGTTCTACTGAGTGCGAATAGCCGTAAGGGAACAAGGGTTCGATTCCAGGCTGGGATGTTTACTGAGTGCGAATAGCCGTGCGGCTATTTGCACTCAACTGTGAATATCCACTGCCGTGTGTGTGTGTGTGTGTGTGTGTGTGTGTGTGTGTGTGTGTGTGTGTGTGTGTGTGTGCTTTCTGTGTGTGTGTGACCTGTCTGTATCCTGTATGTGTGTGCTGTCTGTATCCTATCTGTGTGTGCTGTCTGTGCTGTCTGTCTGTGTGTGTGTCTCTTGTCTATGTGTGTGTCTTGTCTGTGTGTGTGTCTCTTGTCTGTCTGTGTGTGTCCTGTCTGTCTGTGTGTGTCCTATCTGTCTGTGTGTGTTCTGTCTGTCTGTGTGTGTGTCATAGGAGGAGCTGAGGGGAAGGTATGAGGAGGAGGAGATCTGAGGCGCTATGGGGAAGGTATGAGGAGGGGGAGATATGAGGAACTGAGGGGAAGGTATAAGGAGGGGGAGATATGAGGAGCTGAGGGGAAGATATGAGGAGGAGGAGATCTGAGGAGCTGAGGGGAAGGTATGAGGAGGGGGAGATATGAGGAGCTGAGGAGAAGGTATAAGGAGGGGGAGATATGAGGAGGGGGAGATATGAGGAGCTGAGGGGAAGGTATGAGGAGCTGAGGGGGAGGGATGGGGAAGGTATGGGGAGGTATGGGGAAGGTATGGGGAGGGATGGTGAAGGTATGAGGAGGGGAAGGGAAGGTATGAGGAGGGGAGGGGAGGGGAAGGTATGAGGAGGGGAATATATGAGGAGGGATGGGGAAGGTATGAGGAGGGGAGGGAAGGTATGAGGAGGGGGAGGGGAAGGTATGAGGAGGGGGAGGGGAAGGGGCAGGTATGGGGAGGGATGGGGTGGGGGAGGGGCGGGAGAGGGATGGGGAGGGGTGGGGGAGAGATGGGGCAGGTATGAGGAGGGATGGGCAGGTATGAGGAGGGATAGGGAAGGTATGAGGAGGGGAGATATAAGGAGGGGGGAGAGGGAAAGGATGGGGAGGGAGAGGTATGAGGAGAGGAGGTATATGGGGAGGTATGAGGGGAGGAGAAGAGGGGGAGGTATAAGGAGAGGGGAAGTATGAGGGGGCAGGTATGAGGAGAGGAGGGGGCTTTGTGTGTTTGTCACTGTGTATGTGTGTGTGTGTGTCACTGTGTGTGCACGTATATTGGGGAGGGAGGTTGAGTGTGGGGAGGGGAGAAAAATACATGGGGGTGGGGGTGTAAGAGAGAGGAGGGGAAGGAATGGGTGAGAGGGGGGGAAGGAATGGGTGACTGGGGAGTGTGAGGTGGGTGAGAGGGAGGAGGTGTGTGAGAAGGGGGGGTTCTCGCAAGGCCGCCGAAACGTGGGTAGAGGGCCCTGGTGAAAACGTTCTTCCTGGGCCCCAGGAAAGCTGTCTGCGGCCCTGCATGGCAGTGATGTCACTGACTGCCACGAGGAGAGCAAGAGACCCTTTTTTGCAAAGTGTAAGGTCAGGAAGGTCACATTTTTAAAAGTCTTAATTTTAATTAATGCCTAAATTTTTTTATTTAATTTATGTCAATTAATTATTTATTTAATTTTAATTTGTTAATTATTTTAATTTTAATTAATGTCTTCATTATTTATATACACACAAACACACACTGCAGGGCCCACCTCCTATACACACAGACACACACTGCAGCCCCCACCAACGGGGCGCATTATGGTGCTGAGGCATCACGTGATGCCACATTGTCATGGCAACATGTCACTGCGTGACGTCAGTGTCTCGTTGTTATGGCAACGGGGTGCGTCACTTGATGTAATTTGTTTTATAAATAATTTTTTATTGTGTCCCGGTTTTTCATTTTGAAAATCTGGTCACCCTACCTGTGGGGTCTTCCCCATGGCACTGTCCTGGAGCCCTTACTCGTTTCTGTCTTTATAAATTACCTGCCTTTCATTATGTTCACTTTAAATGGGATTTTAAAGGATACATTATACTGATAACCATACCTAAGAAATTGCAATGCAAATAAATAAAGTTCTTCATGTACAAAATTATCTGGGGCTCAGAGATGAATAACTAACAAATCACAAAGTACTTGTACTAAGTAAAGAATGCAGTTATAAATATTTGTGAAAACTTGTTACTGTAGTTAATAGTACAATTCCACTTCACAATAATGATTTCACTTTTTTGAACCCTTTCTGCAACACGTTTCTATGCAATGTGTGGCAGGCCCCTCTGGCAGCAAAAGGATTCAAGCTTATGGTAAAGAGTGGTGGCCTCGTGTAGCACGACTGAAGCGCACCTTTTGTTATAATTCTGTATTTTGTTCAGGCTTAGTCATTTCTGTGTGTCGCAGTGATCTACAAAAATGTGGTTGTTTCTATAGAAACCAACAGAGAAGAATAAATCAATTGTATGATATCACTTCTCTAGTTGAACACTTAACATATTATGTAGTTGAGTTTCATAACCTTAAATATGTTTGCATTATTTGCTGTACAGAATACCAATTGAAATAGATTGTTTAAGTAACACACAATTCTATGACTTTAGAAGGCAGAAACTCCATGTCCAATATATTCATTATACCTTCCCAAGGACAGATTTTTCATACAGTATGTTGTGATAACTTTTAGGGGACCAACATATAAACTGCTATAGTGCATTTGAAGAAGAGTAAACTCTGCACACTAAAAGGTAATCTCTGAAAAATCCCATGTTGGTTATCTAAAACAGCGGTGCACAAACTGGGGGCGTGCCCCCTAGGGGGGCGCTAGATTTTCTGGGGGAGGCAGTTATAGATGTTCCGCGTGCTCCCCCCAGGCATTTAAATTAAATGCTGGGGGACCGCGCAAAGCCTCTATAATACACTTACCTTCCATTCCAGCAACGCATAGTCCTGGAAACCCGGTGTCAATTGACGCTGCGGGGCCACGTGATGTCACATTACCATGGCGGTGTGACAATAACATGACCCCACGCATCATTTGACACCAGGGTTGTGCAGTGGGTGGAGGTTGGCGAGGCACCAAGGAGATTAGGCAGGGGTGCGCATGTGGAAAAGTTTGCGTACCCCTGATCTAAAAGATATCACAACCTACAGTGTGATGAATATATACTTCTCCATTACTAATACAACTTTTAGAACTTCCCTGCATAGGGATAAAAGAGCACTGCAAAAGCGACATTGGGCCAGATGCACTAAGCTCTCTTAAATCATGACCGGGAAGGTTGCAGGGAGCTCCCCTCCAATAATTACCAGATACCCACATAAACACGTACAAATAATGACAGAGACAAGGTCAATCACTGGCAGGGAGCAGACTGACCGTGCCCTTCTAGCTGGACTTTAAGACTTCCTCCGTCCTTCCTCCTCCTTCCCCCTAACCACAGTGCCGCCCCCCGCCCCCGCTCCCACCTCAGGAAGGAGAGTAGCCAAGGAGGTAAAGTTGAGTCTTGCTCCCCGGTCATAGCGACCCCATGCTTAAGGCTAGGGGCTGCTGGATTCCCAGAATCCCTAGCTGCGGTGGAAGCATTGTATGCTAAGAAATTATGGGGAAAGGTAGGTTTGCAGACCTGTCTCTGACATGTCAATGTGCTCACAAGTTATATTTTTATTTGCTGTAAACAAGAGGGTTTTGCCACTTTTTTACCCATCTTAACCTATTTAATGTGACTGTAGCACTGCTTCCTCCCCTCCCCCCTGGTAGATTTTGCCTAGGCTAAAAGTCTGTGTGGTGCTGGTTACCTGTGAGGGTCCAGGAGAGAGGAGCTTCAGAGATGTCGTGGGGAACAGGACAGGCTTTAGGTGATCCTAAGGTTCTTTTCATTTGGTGACAGCTCCTCCAGTCACTGTAGGCTACAGCAGAGCTGCAGGCAGTCCCCGCCATGACAGTTCTTTTCTCCTATACTTCTGTCCAATAGACTGCGACTTAGCCAGAAGTATATAAAAAGGGTCTGTATTTGATGCAGCCACTGCAGATGGTTTAACAGCGTTTGCATATAGTGGAGAATGGGTTTCAGGCCCTTGGATTGTGCTGGCCAGCAGATAATGTTGAGGCCTTATGCTATGCACAGATCTTGGTTCAATCAGCCCCAGGAGAGGTTGAGCTCTTCTCCCTTCCCCAGGTGGGAAGGCACTGACTCTATAATTTGGAAGGCATCCTCCTTAATGGAAAAGGGGAGGGCACAGGGTCTGCACCATGATTGGATGCAACACAGACCTAGGGCATCATGCAGTAAGCGGTGGAAAAAAGCATTAGCCAGTTTAGCAATTAGCCATGTTCATGGCGTGTTAAACTGGCTGTATGCTGTAAGGGGCGAATCCCTGGGGAATGAATGCGCCACCACCATTTGATGAAATGGCGTGTAACTGGTGGCGGGATGGCTGCCTTGCGAGAAGCTGCCGAGAAGCCGTCCCCTGCCGAGTTGTGTTTGCAGCAGAGAGAGATCCGCTGCTCTCTTGGCGCAAACATCAGGACAATAAAAATTATTTTTAAAACAACTTTTATTCATAGTGTACATGTGCAGGGGGTCTACGGAGCTGAACCGCATTGGTTTCAGGTCGGGGGACCCCTTGCTTCCCGAGTTACAGACCCCTTTATGAGGTGCCGGTATCCCTCTGCATTTCAAGGTCCCGATCACGTGACCGCGGAATGTAAACAAAGCAGAGGGATACCGGCACCCCCTAAAGGGGCCTGTATCTCGGGAAGCAGGGGGTCCCTGGACTTAAAACCAAAGCGGTTCAGCTCCGGAGACCCTATGCACATCTACACTATGAGTAAAACACACATATCAATAAAGACTCGTTCCTTACCTTACAGGGTATCTGCTATGGAGCGAAGCAGCATTAATATTTATTTAATAATACTGAACAGTGAGCAGGGGGTCCCCCAAGCTGAACCGCATCACTTTGTGGACCAGGGACCTGCTTCCCGAGTTACAGGCCCCAGTATGTGTGATCGGATGGGCAGTGTCGGCGCCATGTTTATAGCGTCCCATACGCTACGTGCCCGCAACAAACATGGCGTCCACACTGTAACCGATGACCCAAACCGGGGCCTGTAACTCGGGAAGCAGGGGGTCTCTGAGCCACAAATAAATGTGGTTCAGCTCAGGGGGCCCCCCTGCTCCCACACAATATTATTAAAATACATGAATGCTGCTTCATTACCATAGCGGATAGCCGCTAAGGCAATGAAGGGGTTAACGCATAATAGCATGTTTATTGGGGACAAATGCCCCCAATAAACATAGCAGCAATACACAACATACAATACAGTAAGTACCCTCCCCCACTAACCCCCCCACCCCTGAGGCCTAACCACCCTCACCCACAAGGGAGGCCTACCACATACCCTTGGGGCCAATACCCCCGTCCCCCCAAAACATACAGTACAATAATGTGCCAAATAACTTTATTTGCTTACATAATATACTTCTTGTGATGTCAGGCTATTTGAGTTGGATTATTGTATTGTTAACATTGATTTGCAGCGTGTACATGTAGTTTACATGTTATGCTACATGTATACACTGTAAATGCAATGTTTTAAGTGGCATTTCAGGCTTCAGATTGAATGATTACATGAGATTTGTGTAGGAAATTGCTTTTTAATTCATTGAGGATGTTATGCATAAGTGGTGTTGCCATTGCAGGATGGCTTCACCCCTTAATTACCTTTGAGGTTAGTACCCGATAAGGTGATTAAGGGGTTCATTGGTATGTTAATGTCATTGAGATGTATTGGGTATGTATTATTTTGGCAACGGACCCCAAGGATGATGCTGGCGACGGAGACTTCTTATTGATGAGGTTAGTAGAATTTTCTTTATTTTACTACGGTATTTACTGTGTTTAATAATGGCCAAATAATGTATTATCCCTATGTGGATAATAGTTATTTGGCACATTATTGTACTGTATGTTTTGGGGGGACGGGGGTATTGGCCCCTAGGGTATGTGGTAGGCCTCCCTTGTGGGTGAGGGTGGTTAGGCCTCAGGGGTGGGGGGGTTAGTGGGGGAGGGTATGTGGGTGAGGGTGGGTTAACCCCTTAATGACTGTAGCGGTTAATAACCGCTATGGTGATTAAGGGGTTAGGGGACATTACATTGGATGTTTTAATTATGGTGTCTGTTTTGCAGAAGCGGATGGGGCATGGGCAGGATGAAGATGAGGATGGCCTTCATCGTGGCAGCCGCATATGGGTGAGTGCTATATGTATTTAATGTCTTTATTGTTCAGTAAGTATTTTAAATGGACAACTGCACTATTATCCATTTGTGGATAATAGTAATGTTGCCCATTACTGTATTGTATGTTAGGGGGTTATAGGTGTTGTTGGGGTGATATATATATATATATATATATATATATACACTGGCGACACACTTTATTGAAGTGTGGCCAGTTCCGCAAGCCGGGAGATTTCCCGGCTTGCAAGTGGCAGCCCCTCGGCGTGCCGCGCGTCTCCGATGCGCGGTCACATGTCATCGGGTGTCTGCGCCCCCTGCACGCGCGTCCAGGGCTCCCCGAGGGAGCCCTGGTGTCCCGCGATGTGGGGGACGGCGGCAGGGGGTTCCAGGGGACCCGGCGGACCCGGAGAGGAGAGGGGGAAGCCGCGATCGGCGGGCCTCTCCTCCGCTGCTTCGGCGCGCGCCCGGCACCATCCGGCGTGCGCCAGGTAACTGCTGCGGCCGAGAACGGGCAAATGCTCGAATAAACTCGGCCGCAGCAGTATATATATATTTAGTTAGTGTGGGGCTGTTGTGTGTATTTTTTATTATTGTGGGTAGTGGGGGTGGGTGAAGGGGGAATTAGCCCCAACGGTGGTTGTTTAGGGCTTGCCGGTGGGTAGCGGGAGGCCTTAACCCCTTCATAACCGTAGCGGAATTAACTGCTACGGTCGTGAAGGGGTTAAGTGCACCCGCAACCCCCCCGCAAGCCCTAAACAAACAACAAGGGCCAAATACCCCCTTCACCCACCCCCGCTACCCACAATAAAGCTGGCACGGCTCTTTAACCCCTTCATTACCTTAGCGGTTAACCGCTAAGGTAATGAAGTGGGCTTTAAATGCATTTTTCCTGCCTCGGATGCATGCCGGGGGGGTCCGGTGCTGATATTAATGGTATCAGCTCCGGAGACCCCCGGCATCAATCCCAGCTAGGAAAAAGGACTGAATTTTTTCTAAGTGCCGATCCGCCACTCATCCGCTGCCTCTCAGCAGCAACTTGCCAACTTTTTCTTGCGTGGCTGATCCGCCATCAAAACGGCATTCTAGAGAGGCGAATAGCTCCGCTTAGCTGCTCGCCTCTACTAGAATACAGCGTGGCGGAAAAAGTAGGATTTTTAGGCGGAAAGTGCCTTCTTGCCCCGCCACCGGTGGAAAAAAAAAAAACCGCCAGCCAAACTGGCGTTTTTTTTGAATCTCGGCACTTTCTCGCCCGTTACTGAATACGGATAGTCTTTTTAATCGGGAAAGTGCCGAGAAATGCCTTTCCGCTGCTTACTGCATGATGCCCCAAGTGTCACCTCCTCTCTTGCCATTCAAAGAGCCTGCATGAGAGGGGTAAACCCCACAGTAAAGCCGGTCACTGCCTGTAGCTACTAGGACTTAAGTGACAGGTGGGCAGAAAGATATTCTGGACCAGCCATGGCTATATGCGGTTAAATTAGGGCAAATGATTAACACATCATGTTACCTTCTGCAGGATGTTGATTTCAGGGGCATGGCATTTTCTAATATATTTATATATTTTTGGCTTGGGATTTCTAATATGATTTTTAGACACAATTTAATATTTTTGTATTGATGTTATGGTTTGATAAAAGCTTTTAGCTGTAAATTGCATAATGCTATGTGTTTAGTTTGTGACCCCTCATTTTTTAGTTTTTTTTTTTTATATCTGATGTCACGTTTTGGTCTGGGATTATATATATTTATGTCTTCTACTATGGAAGTGAGCTGCAGACCTGAGGGAACATATACCGCTGTGCCGGGGGAAAGTTGTGTTGACGCACACTATCGAAGCTGCCGGATGTGCATGCGGAAGGACATTCTACACCTCTAGCTGCAAGATTGGAGCTCCATACCAGTAGGAGACTTACAAGGGGACCAGAGTTCATGTTCAACGAGCATAATGACTGATTTGTTGTGAGTGACCTGATTTTATCATTGCGATAATAAACCTTTTAATATTTACACTATGGAGCATGCGCTGTCCTCTTTTGTTTTCTAGAAGTATTGAGGAAGGTGGTTGATCCTGCAGATAGCTGTCTGGGAGTTCAAGTGTTTTTACATCTATTTTATTTTCAAGGTTATTACTATTTTTGGGGGGCTTTCCCTCTTCCCATCCCTTCCCTTTCCCCTTCTTTCCTCTTGTTTCTATTCCTTTTTCAATTCCCCTTCTTCCTTGTCATACATGTTGTTGTCTGTTTGGTTTTTGTGGTTTGTCCTATGACACATTGTATTTAAGTAGATGTTCCCTCACATTCATTGATTATTTAGTACTTGTTTGGTGCTGTAATTTTATGTTTTGCCCATATGTGTGGATGGTGATGGGGTTGGAGGGTGTAGTGGATGGGGGTAGTTCCCCTGGGAAGGCAGGTTAGTCCTCCTGGGTGGGTAGTAGGAGGTGGTTAAAACACTAAGGTAATTAAGGGGTTAACCACTCCTGCAATCCTCCCAGGAGGCCTAACCACCAACCCTGTTGCAACTACCCCCTTCCCTCAGCCCCTCTACCACCAACAAACGGTTACTTCGGTTTAACCCCTTTATTACCTTACCAGCTAGCCTCTAAGGTAATGAAGCTACTTTTATTGTATTTTAATTTCATAGTATTGAAGCAGGGGTTCTCCAGAGCTGAACTGCATTAATTTCAGGTCTGGGGACCCACTACTTACCGAGTTACAGGCCATGGTATGGCGTGCCATTATCTTCTGCAAGTTTAAATATCCCGGCCTAGTGGGCCATGACAAGGGAGAATTAAACTTGCAGGAGATAATGGCACCCCATACCTGGGTCAGGAACTCGGGAAGCTGGGAGTCCCTGGACCTTATACTAATGCGGTTCAGCTCTGGAACCGCAGTAGTTGTTGCCGGTGAGTAGATCTTCTTTGTTCTTTTCTTCTTATTTTCTTTCTTTTCATCTTTCTACTCTTTAACCAGTCCAGGAGAGGTTTCAATGCCTTCTTCTTTCTGTAAAATGAGAAGTAACTGGCCTTATATAGGGCCTGTGATGTGCCCCCGCCCATGTCAGCGGTCTAGTTTGCCCCCCCCATTTTACACCTCATGAGTCCCTTCTATTTCCCCCCCCTTCTTCCCATGTATTTCTCTCCCCTCCATGTCACTCCCTCTCTTCCTCACTCACCCCCTCAGTCCTATATCTCCCCCCTCCATCAATTACCCACTCACTAATCCCTCCACCCACCTTGCATGTATTTCTCTCCCCTCCATCTCAATCATACTCCCTCTCTTCCTCAGTCACTCACTCCCACCCCCTTTTTCTTCTCCCCCTTCCTCAATTATCTCAATCTCAATCCCAGCTCCTTACACTCATTCTCTCCGCCCCTACACACAATTCCTCCTACAAAATACATACCAATAAATCCCACCCCCCAAAAACAAAAAACCTTCCCACCCCCAAATACATACAAAAAATCCCCACCCCCAAATATATACAAACCCCCCCCTGCCAAATACATACAAATCCCCCCTCCCAGCCCAAATACATATACAAATCCCCCTTCCCAGCCCCAAATATATATAAAAAAAATACAGCCCCAATTACATATAAAAAAAAAACTCAGTCCCAAATGCATATAAAAACCCCAGCTGTGGGCCTCCCTCACTGACTGTCCCACGCCGAGCTTCTAATGCTGATGCATGCCAGGCATCTCTGATGTCCGCATGATGGAAGCAAGCTGGGCTCATCTTGCGGTGCACACTGGCATGAGAGAGAGGCCCAGCACATGCCGGAGTCAAAGGCTCTCCAAAAACATACAAATACAGACTTACCGTGGGTACGGTCTCAGGCCTCTGCCTGGGCCCCGCTGCCCATCCTGTAGTTGCATCATGGCCCGGCACTCCCCCATCTGCGGGCCTCCCTCACTAACTGTCCCATGCAAAGCCTTTGACTCCGGCATGTGCTGGGCCTCTCTCTCATGCCAGTGTGCACCGCAAGATGAGCCCAGCTTGCTTCCATCATGCGGACATCAGAGATGCCTGGCATGCATCAGCATTAGAAGCTCGGCGTGGGACAGTCAGTGAGGGAGGCCCACAGCTGGGGGAGAGCCGGGGCCCAGTGGCAACAGGAGGACCAAAAGCTGGGCCCGGTCAGAGGTTAGTCCCAACTGCTTTGTCTGGCTGCTGGGTCCCCCACAGCCACCGGGCCCAGGAGACCTATCCCGGTTCTCCCCCATGACGGAGGCCCTATTTGACAGACACATTGTACATCTACCAATCAGATTGGTGGATGGTCCCTGTGTCTAGGTATCAGGTTTGGTAGAGAATGGCATCTTTAAGTGCATGCTGTTTTTGAGGAATTTTGCATTGGCAATATCACAAGTTTAATGGATAAGCCTCAAAGAGTAAATATTTAGAAATGAAAAAATATACGTACGCAGTGGGACTGGAGGATGTATTTAAAGCGAAAATGTACTTAAAGTGAAACACTACCTTCTTCCCACTTATCGATGCATGTACTGTACTGCAATCATCATATACGTGCATAACTGATGTAAATAACGCATTTGTAACAGGCTCTATAGTCTCCCCGTTTGCGTACAGCTTTGATACAGGTAGGGATCCGGTATTGCTGTTCAGGACATGCTGACAGGCGCATGCGTGAGCTGAAATTTTCCTATCGGGCGGTATGTCCTTACTCGCGAGTGTACTTAAACCGGGGTATGCCTGTATATGATCAGACTGAAATAACATTTTAGTGCCTTATGCTTAACAGATAGTTGGTCTTGGTGAAAATCTTGGCTGGAAAAACATAGGCTGGAGGCCTATGTGACTGGATCCACGCACAGCAACGCACACTGCTGACTTCCCGGGAAGCTTTGGAACCACGCCCTGGCACTGCTAACTCCAATCTGGTAAAACGTACAGGCCCGGGAAACAAAAGAACCGACACACATGCAGTGTTCCAACTCGTTCGTCTCAGTTTATTCAGCATAGGGTAGAAAGATTTATACAGAATAAAGAAAACATTGGTTAGAGGCATAACTTAGGTTAGAGGTCGTGATTTAGGGGCAAGACATGTTAGTTGGGTGATATTGGGGCGTAAATCTCCCAGGACAGAAAATACATAACATTCTCACTACCTACGTTATCTACAGCCTTGGTTTCCATGACAGCCATGTGGGGTGATTCGTCTTCCCAGAGAACTTGCCTTCTACTACATATTTAACAGTAAAAAGCTGACTACATGAGAAAATGTATTTTAGCTAGCAGATGCAGACAAAATGGATGGCTTAACACAAATGCAGCTTCTTACCTTCTCTACTGTCCCTAACAATATGTGCATAATAATAATAAAAATAATTACCATTGCTAAAAAGTGCTCATTTGCACAAAAATTGGCACAAATATATACCAACATTTTGAACAAGATAAAACATTTTTTAGCCAACCAATGTTTAAATCAGAGTTCTAAAGATATACAAATGAGGATCAAAAGTAAAGCAATGAGACCCTAAACAGATGCCTTGTTAGATGCATTAGAACTCACAAAGCTTTTAACGATGCTGCCCTCCCCCATTACATCTCAACCCTCATCCCCAAATATATTCCTAAACTCCCTCCTCGGTTCTGCCCATATCACCTGCCTTATTACCTCCTCTCACTCCCGCTTACAAGACCTCCTGTGCTGCCCCCCTCTCTCTAGTATTCCCTACCACGCACTTTCCACCAGCATTCAGACATTTAAAAACTCTCTGAAAAAATCACGTTTTGAAGGAAGCCTATCTATCATACTCCTAACATCCACATCCCCCCAACCCTATTGGTGCCAGCTGTGCAGCTGCACTAAACTCCACGCTATCTAACACCCCCTAAAATCCACACCTCCAAACCCTTAGCGGACCAGCTTGTCATTCTGTTGATGTAATTGATGTCCCTCTGTACAACCACTGTACCGCGCCGTGGAATATGTTGATGCTTTACAAATAAATAATAATGTGTCAAGTGATATTTCATTAAACTGTGACAGTGTTGTTCAAGACACTATCACATGGCAATGCCTTTTAAAGTCATGTGCTAGTCCTCCAAACGTCACAATCACAGTTGAATGAATAACAATTTTAAAGCAGATCTTTACGGCAGCGTATTAAAAGCAGTAACACCCCATTGCCTTTTTTGGAAGGGATCTGAAACCAGGAATATCATAGCTCGGGATTGTGGTTCACCTAGGCACCTCATGGTTCCTAATCATTCTCTTCACCCATGTCTATTATCCAATCAGGGACATCAAAGTAAATAGCTCCTGAATAATGTGTCTCTTGTGGTAAGAAATAAGTTGCAGTGCAGCAGGTCAATGGTTCGGGCAACGTAAAAATAGTAGCCAAGCTGTGTGTTTTGTTTCTTTTACAAGAATACTTCATGAACTGGCATAACTGGTCTTGGCGAATGGCTGATTTTATACAGTATAAGCACGTGAAGTTGGTTAGTTAAAGTGTCAGAAGAAAGATACTATAATATTTCATGGGGAACTTGGTTATCTGTTAGTGTCCCTGACTTTTAAAATGCAAACAACGGGGTTTTGTTTAATTCAAAGTAGCATTGAGAAGAAACCAATGAAGTTTATAAACCTCTGTGCAATATAATTTCATATATGAATATCTCTAAGGGTCTGCTGAAAGGTATCACAACCAACATCAAATATGGTTTTGTGTAGAAAGAAAAGTACCATAAACTGTATCTTAATCTGTCCTACCTTACTTTAAAATAAAGTGCAAACATACTATACATTTTATAGAAATTGTGATTGGCTGGGAATATCTTGTTAACCTGAACACAACCCATAGCATTTTGTGTATGACCTCATAGACATATAGCCCTGTTTCCCCCTTTCTGTGGGAGATTCTACTGCTACGTGGGGTTTCATGGTGCATACCTGTTTGGAGAAGGAGATCTTGAGCTGCCTCGTTGTTATAGGGAGAACAGGACAGGCTTTTGGGTTCTTGTTATTGCAGTTCTTCTCATGGTACTCAGCGCCTCCAGCTGTAGTGGGCTCCAGGGTATTCCGAAGATCAGGTCAAACCACTGCATACTTATTCCACTCTGTCCAGGAACTGACACTCAGGCAGGTGAAAAGTGAACAAGGATCTTTATTGTGCCTCCTGATAAACAGCCACTGCAATTCCTCCTACAGTGCTGGAAGGTCTTAGGCTAAGGCCCGGCTGCCTCAGTAAGTGCGCCCACACTGCAGACAGGCGGCGCGCTGAGAGGCAAGTGACCGCTACCTGCGGTCTGTAGGGAGCTGGAGCGGGAGGGGGCGTGGTTTGAGAGGAGGGGGCGTGGTTTGAGCGGAGGGGCCGTCCGTCCGTTCGTCCCCACCCCACACACACACAGCTTCCCTCCCGCAGCTCCTTCCCTGCTCCCCTCCACTCACACACTCACAGGCACTCACACACTCACACACAGGCAAATACACACGGGGGGCGTGAATCGGAGCAATCGGGAAAATCGGAACGGGGGGGATCGGAGGGGGATCGGAGCAGGGGGGGGATCGGAAGGGGGATCGGAGCAGAGGGGAGAAATCGGAACAGGGGGTGAATCGGAAGGGGGGGATCGGAGCAGGGGGGGGAAATCGGATTGGCTGCTGGGATCCAATCCGTGATTGGTTCCCTTGCATGCCACGTGATGCGGCACTCGCCGAAATCACAAGCTCCTTGTAGCAGCACGTAGTCAGCCACGCCGGAAGGAGCCAGCGGGGACAACCAGAACGGAGGCAAGCAGCTGGTGGCCCGCGAGCCGCATGCGCCGCCGGTAGCAGCGGGACCAAAGCCTTAGAAGTCCCACACTTTTGAGGGTGCCTCCCCTGATAGTAGGGGTAATGAGTCTTGATATTCCCCAGGCCTGTGCCTGGGGTGGGCCAGCCCATTTTCACAATGGGAGAGACTGACAGCCCATGCTCTCTCCTGTCTCTCCAGAGCAAGACTAACTAACTTTGGGATTCTCCCCTGATTACGGTTCAGAGGGGCGGGCTCATAGTCTAGACCTATACTGATAGGCCTACCCAGGCTATGAGTCACCACCTCACCTCTGTCCATCACAAAGGAGTCTGCAGGGGGACAACAGCCACCTGATTAACCTGTTACTGCCCTGAACCTACTAGGGGCTTATGTAAGAGGGGGAAAGACAGGTAGAATGGACTTACCATTTTACAGACATAATTTTTTTTAATGACATGATCTACTGAGCATGTACAGAAAATAACTCTTTCAATTAACTTATTTAGGATGGTGGTAATTTAGGTAATGAAAAACAATTATGGATTTGTATGTGGGTGCTAACCTATTTTACAATCACACATACTGTATGTATGTTTGTAAACTTCAAACTTATATACATGTAGCCCCCTTTCCCCTGTGTCTAGGGAAACTACGTGTGGTGCGTTACCTGATTGGCTCACAGGAGGCCTGATCCTCTGCTGCAGGGAGCCTGGGATGTACTTGATTCTATCTGGTGACAGTGCCTCTACCTGAGAAGGATTCCAATACAGTAGGAAACCCCCCCAAGACAATACAATAGTAAATACACACACAAGTATGGTAAAAGAGTATTTACTGAACATTCAACTTAGTGAATAACTATACAACACAGTACTGTACAATAAACAATGAAAAAAGGCAGCGCTAATTGGAAACTCCTAAAAAATGGCCAGAATCCTGGGATATAACTCTGACACCCAAGATCAGATACAGAGAGAAGAAAAAAGTTATATCTATGGCGCTTAGCCCCAAGATGTGCTAAATATGTAAAGAAATATTATACAACCAGATGGAAGGTGGTATCCACTTGGGCTCTCCTCATGAAGACGATCAAGCATGTAAAAGATATAAAAACAAACATAGTGTAATACAGTAACTAACAAACATGTAACACCACTGACAAATACTAGACACACGAATGCTGAGACAAACAAATGACTGAATTAAGTAAAAGGCATTTAATACAACAACTATATGTGCAATAAAAATGACACTAAAAAGAATGGGTCACATGTGCACTCCAACAATGGCTAGACTGTCCGCTTACCAGACACTAGAAGGTAGAAGGCAGTGGATAATTCAGAGAGTATCCCCTCTCGTGATGGTAGGAATCAGCCCCCAAGCATCTCATACGATCAGCTGGAGCCTCCGAGGGGGACCCTCCCTGCCTTCCACACCACAGACCTCCGCAGGGCAGACGAGCAGGGCAGCATGTCGCAGGAGCAGGCGTCGTCACATGCGCAACAGCAGCGCAGGATCCAAGCCAACAGCAACAGACAGGCAATGTCGTCAATGCCCAACTCCGCGCAGCAGCACGAATAGCAGCCGTGGACAAGATGATGGCTAGAATATGTCCGTTGAGGTGGTAGTGAGAGTCTGGTAGATGCTGTAAGGACAGTAGTGCACGCATAGACCACCCTACACGTTTTGGAAGACTGCGCTTCCTTCCTCAGGGGTAAAAAAGTAGTGCCTCAGTAAAAGAATGTCCACATATAAATAGTCCCGGTTTAAAGGTACTGTATAGTACCTCAATGAGGGGATGGACATGCGCAATGGCAGCAAGGTGAACTGAATGTCTCAGCAAACAACACAAAATGACATATAACAACACAAAAACACATATATACTGCAAATGAAAACAATATTAAATGTCAAAGAAGGCTGATAATAACCACCCATTGAGATATATATATATATATATATATATATATATATATATATATATATATATATATATTTATATATTTATACTGTATATATATATATACCAAAAAAGGATTGAATGCATGGTGTACACATACAAATATATACATGAAATTTCTTTACATTTGCCAATGACCATAGGTGGAGAACTATCTATAAGTTTATGATAATCATTGGCAAATGTAAAGAAATTTCATGTATATATTTGTATGTGTACACCATGCATTCAATCCTTTTTTGGTATATATATATATATATATATATATATATATATATATATATATATATATATATATATATATATAATCAATGGGTGGTTATTATCAGCCTTCTTTGACATTTAATATTGTTTTCATGTGTAGTATATATGTGTTTTTGTGTTGTTATAGGTCATTTTGTGTTGTTTGTTGAGACATTCAGTTCACCTTGCTGCCATTGCGCATGTCCATCCCCTCATTGAGGTACTATAACTTTAAACCGGGACTATTTATATGTGGACATTCTATGACTGAGGCACTACTTTTTTACCCCTGAGGAAGGAAGCGCAGTCTTCCGAAATGCGTAGGGTGGTCTATGCGTGCACTGCTGTCCTTACAGTATCTACCAGACTCTCACTACCACCTCCACGTACATATTCCAGCCATCATCTTGTCCACGGCTGCTATTCGTGCTGCTGCGCGGAGTTGGGCATTGACGACATCGCCTGCCTGTTGCTGTTGGCTTGGATCCTGCGCTGCTGTTGTGCATGTGACGACGCCTGCTCCTGTGGAACACTGCCCTGCACGTCTGCCCTGCGGAGGTCTGTGGTGTGGAAGGCAGCGAGGGTCCCCCTCGGAGGCTCCAGCTGATCATATGAGACGCTTGGGGGCTGATTCTTACCATCACGAGAGGGGAGACTCTCTGAATTATCCACTGCCTTCTACCTTCTAGTGTCTGGTAAGCGGACAGTCTAGCCATTGTTGGAGTGCACATGTGACCCATTCTTTTTAGTGTCATTTTTATTGCACATATAGTTGTTGTATTAAATGCCTTTTACTTAATTCAGTCATTTGTTTGTCTCAGCATTCGTGTGTCTAGTATTTGTCAGTGGTGTTACATGTTTGTTAGTTACTGTATTACACTATGTTTGTTTTTATATCTTTTACATGCTTGATCGTCTTCATGAGGAGAGCCCAAGTGGATACCACCTTCCATCTGGTTGTATAATATTTCTTTACATATTTAGCACATCTTGGGGCTAAGCGCCATAGATATAACTTTTTTCTTCTCACAGTACTGTACAGGCAACGCATGGCCGTATCCACCCAGTGCCCCAACGTTCCAACCACCACCTTATCCACACCCTGGTGAGGCTCCCCCATAGTACTGAAGTGCCCATGGCACCTAACCTCCCGGTGTCCACAGAGCCAATCCCAACCCAGAATGTATGTGTGGCCGTTGGTGCACTTGTAGAGATGGATACCTGCCGGACGCTCCAGTACCTGGGTACTGCCGACTGATGATTGGATCCGTCTGATCCAACAAAGACATCCGCCTCTGCGTGGAGTGAACTCCCGTTGGAGTGTCTCACCTTTATGAATCTCTCACTTGCGTTGGTGGTCTGGTCCGAGACCACAGGCCGCACTTCACTGCATCTTTGCTGTGTCCTTGACACTATTAGGCTATTGAGTAAAGTGTCCCTATCTGAGGGGCCTTTCCCTAACGCACCCACAAGCTGATGGTGAGTCGGGGCCTAGCTGGGGTCTGGTGGGACTCTAGGCCTAGTCTCAGGGCCACTGTCACCAGAGACACTACCTCACCCTTCTCTGTCTAGCTCCCGACTGAGCACGAGATGCTATTGTGCCAAATGTATCTCTTTCTGTGCCGGGGATACTGGCAGCCCTTTTGGCTGTTTGCGCCCATGTGCCTGCAGCCCCAGTGGCTGCTGGGAAATGTAGTTCCCTCGTGGAGCCTTCCTCTAATTTCCGCCACACTACTAGGCCACTGCGCATGCGCGAGATGCACACGGCACATGCTCGAATATCTACAAGATGGCGGCGCCCTTACCAGCATCCCGCTGCGGAGCTCTGGCAACCAGATCGCCAGGCCGCCTGGCGCAACGCTCCCTACAGCTCATTGTAGACTTCCCCATTCCCCGCAGCCACATAGGAGGTAAGGGGGACCCAGAGGGGACTTGGCTACATACAGTAGTCAGTTTTTCAGGGATGCAGACAGACAAACAATAAAAATTGCACTCAGATTTTATATCCCTGTCTAAATTTTAAGTAACAAATATGTCTCCATAGTAAATATTCAACAAGTTCATTAAACTCGATTCATACTGGAGCACAGTTTTCTTGATTTAATTTACTGAATAAATAGATTGAAGCTATTCCAGATTATCATAATACGATGCAGCATGAAAAGTTTATTCCAAAATATAATTGCTGGCTGGCAAACAGTTTATGTTGCTGCTCTCTTTATATTTGTAGCTATAAATTACATATTGTATCTCTCTAACATTTTATACCCTCTTTGTATATGCAGTCCAGAGGTGCTCAACTCCAGTCTTCAAGACCCCCCTCCCCCCCCCACCCGCAACAGGTTTTCAGGAAATCCCTGCTTCAGCAAAGGTGCCTCAATTAAAGGCTCAGTCTTCCACCTGTTTTGAAGCTTGGACTGAGTGAACCACCTGTGCTGAAGCAGGGATATCCTGAAAACCTGACCTCTTGTGGGCTTTAAGGACTGGACTTGAGCACCCCCGCTCTAGTGTAACCACTGCAAAGAAACTAGCTTTGGCAGGCGTACACAATGCTAATACACATAAGTGACAAGTATCTACAAGATTGGGAGCTTCTTTCCTGGAGCGAAGGAGGATTCAAAATAGGCGGAGGCATATATTGCATGTCATTGAGCTGGTAACTACTACAGTACAGTCAAAGTTGCTGAGGAATCAAGACAGAACTGATATCTTTGTAAACATGCCAAGTAGAGTTTGGGTGTGACATGGGATTGAAATGAACAGTAGCATTAAAATAATACAGTATGCTAACTCTGCAACAGTTCAGCTCGATAATGTAACATACGTTTAAGTTTATATTATATTTGCTAAAACTAAAAACTTACAGAGGACACCATCTTTCCTGTTCCCTTTTTTGAGGTATGCCTGGACATACTGCATTTTTCTGCGGCAGCAGTAATATTGAATCCTATGGAAAATCTGATTCTGTGAGGATATGTTGATGTGGCCGCTACATATGTAGATAGATAAAAAGTCAATATAAAAACCTAAAGTGCACAACAACTTATTGAAAATAAATAAAATATGTATTTATTTTCAAAAAGAATATACGTGAATTAAAACAACATGCAAATTGGAGGTGGTATTTGCTTTTTATTTTACATCCCAAAATATATCGTATTTTTCAGACGAAATCATATGCATACACAAATGGACCATTTATTTGTTATAATACCACAGATTAAACATCAGACAAGTCGTCTGACAATTAGATGTTGATCCAGTGCACTCCAGATATATTCGGTTAATCATATAATTTAATTATCATATAAAAAACCAATCTTTCAAACTCAAAAAAAGTCTTAATCTGGGCAAACACCCCAAGTCAACAGTGCATTTAATGTTATTGTATTCCTGTAAAAGTATGTTTGTTAAATGTAATGAGCAGATTGTTTTCCAAGTGTGGTAACAACATGTACAGTAGTCCGAAAATAATGCAATATTCCCTTCTTAAATAATGTATGTTTGTTACCGTTTATATAATTGTCTTTGATAAGCAAAAACATCTGGCAATTTAAAATGAATAAAAGGGGATACAACTTACAAACTTATAAAACAATCTCTTTTTACAGATATTGTAGTGTAGACCATAAAGGAATGTAATCCTTTTCATTGAGAATATAAAAGATGAAGCAATGATCTACCAAGTCAGTATGAGATTGATATTGTGTATATACAGTATGTAGCAATCTCCTGGTTTAAACTGTGCTTTTTTTTCTTTGATAAATCCCAAACTATTGTTGCAGACTGGAGACTTTGCTATAACCATCAAGTGTCTGTGATGATTTTTTAAACTGTTAGTTATGCTGCGGATATGCTAAATGTTCCGTTTTGCAGGTTACAAACTTGTTGAGCAATAGAGCAGAACAAATGACTTGAGTCAGATTCATAAGTTGGTCACATTTGGCTTGAGAAATTGTCCAGCTGTCTTCTCTGCCTCATCTTATCCTACTGCTTGGGAAATCTGTAAGGCCCGTTCTAAATCTGTAAGTGCCCTCGCTTGCTGTGCCGTGCGCGCTGCATTTATAGTTCGCTGACGTTAGTTAGCCTTTTAATAATGGCGCCGCGCGTGCGCACGGCAGGGAGACAGGGGGAACCGGCCGACAGGGGGAAAGATGAAGAAAAGAATGAATTTGCGCAGCTATCACCTCTGAAAATGTAAGTATATGTGTGTGTATTTGTGTATGTCTTATATGTGTGTGTGTGTGTGTGTGTGTGTGTGTGTGTGTGTGTGTGTGTGTGTGTGTGTGTGTGTGTGTGTGTGTGTATGTACTGTACAATGGTATTAAAAAAATTATTAAAGGATTTATTTATTTGAAAACACACACGTATACATACACATTCATACACACATATACAGTCATACACTCGTGCACAGTATACACACAAAACGTGTGCGGCACGTGCACGCACCTTCGCACAGGCGCGTGCGAGCATGGCCGCACACAGTATATAACAGCCCTAACTCAGTAGGAGTTGTACCTCTTCCATCATTACAAATGTATTCTGCCCTATTTCAACTCTGCCCTTTCGCAGGCTAAACAAAGCTACTTTTCTTCACTAACAATACTCACAAGTATAACCCACACTGCCTCTTCACTGTCTTTGGCTCTCTATTCAGACCAGTTATTCATTTTTCTTCCTCCATATCACTTCAGGACTTTGCTGACTATTTGAAGATGGTGGATTCCATTCATCAAGACATCACCTCGGAATCCTCCTCATATTCTACACCTCCTCTTACTAACTCTTCTCCTGCCTTCCTTGACTCTGTTTCCTCTGTCATGGATGAGGAAGTGTCACTGCTGCTCTCCACCTCTTACTCTATCACTTGCCATCTTGACCCCATTCCCTCCCATCTCCTCAAACCTGTTGCTTCCACTATAATCCTTAGGCCTCAGACATGGTAGCATTGACAGCGCTCAGCAGCGCTGACGCTCATGCTCTCCTGCTCAAGCAGGAGTTTTTTTTCTGTCCCTCCATGAGCATCAACGTGCGTGCTTGTGTGCCGGGTGGGAGCCGGGCTGGAGGCGGGGCGGGAAGCGGGGCGGGAGGCGGGGCGGGAGGCGGGCGGGAGGCGGGGCGGGAGGCAGGACGGAAGGCGGGACTAGCGCCTCAGCGGGAAAACTTAGATTTCCCTGTCAGCTGCAATTCCACATGCCTCCACACGCGTGTGGAAGCGCCAACTAAAGCCGTGCTGATAGCGATAATGTTTCCCCTCAGCACGGCTCAGCGTGCCTCAGCATTGTCTTTTTGACCTTGGCCCTGGCCTTACACTCACACATTTTTAACTCCTCCCTCAACTCTGGTATCTTTTGCACTGCGTTCAAGCACACAATAGTTAAACGTTGAGACAAAAATAGCAAGCTTGACCATACCTGTCTCTCTATCGCCCTGTCTCCCTCCTACATTTTATCTCTAAACTCCTTGAACGCCTTGTATTCTCTTGTTTGCTCCATTTTCTTATTTACTATTCTCTCCTAGGCCCTCTACAATCTGACTTCTGCACTGCTCATGCCACTTTAAAAGTCTACAGTCACCACAATAACAATTGACCATAATGCTGTCAAAGACCAAGGTCATTACACCCTTTTTATATTACTTGTCCACTCTGCAGCTTTTGATACTGTGGACCACTCTTTTCTCCTTGACATTATACATACTCTTGGTATCCATAACAGAGCTCTATTTTGGCTCTCCTTTTACTTCTGCCTTTGTACTTTCACTGTCTCAGTTGCAAACACCTCCTTCTCCTTTGTCGATCTCTCTGTGGGGGTACCCCAGGAATCTGTTCTGGGACCTCTTTTCTTTTCTCTCTAAACACTCTCTCTAGGCAACCGTTTCACATCCTTTGGGTTCAAATATCACCTCTATGCTGAGGACACACAAATTAACCTTTCAACAACCGACCTTACACCTGCTGTCCAGACTAAAGTTTTTTTTAATTTTTTCTGCTATTTTGGGCTTCGGCCAAGGTTTTTGCTGGCGTGCAGAGGCGCGCTGAGGCTCAGGGAAAGCGGGTGCTTTCCCTGGCCTTAGACAGCGCGCCATCCGGGGGCGTGTCGGGGGCGTGTCGGCCTGTGACGTCACGGAGCTGGTTCGCCCTCATTGGGCGAACCGCTCACGTGACCGGCCCTGCGCTCCGGCAAGCGCTTGATTTTAACATTTCCCTAAGACCTATGCTTCCGCGTGCTTGCAGAAGCGTAGGCGAGCCCCTACTAAAGCCGCTCCCATTGCGGCTGTAGGGGCTCAATGGTAAGTACCAGCGCGTTACGCGCTGACCATGCCCGAGGCCTTATCCTGGATGGTTAACACATCAAAGACAGAGCACCTCATACTTTCTACCAAGCCTGGACTTACTGCCCCTTCTCCATTACTGTTGGGAGCACTATCATACACAGAGTATCACAAGCATGCTGCCTAGGTGTCACATTTAACTCCTCCCTCACATTCATCTCTCAGATTCACAATGTTGCTAAAATCTGTCAATGTTTCCTCTGTAACATTGCAAAGATACGCACTTTGGTCTGTTGCTCTTCTGCAAAAACACGCCTTTATTCTCTCCTGTTTTGACTATTGTAACCTTTGACTGTTTAGCCTTCCTTTCTCTCACCTGTCTCATCTGTCTCCCCTACAATCTATCCTAAACTATGCTGCTAGAATCCCTTTACTCTCTCCTAAATCTGTCTCAGCTTCTGTCCTGCTTAAATCCCTCTCCTGGCTAGAGCCATCGGCTCACTTGCGAGTTCCCCCTCTTTCTCTTAAACTCTCTCCTCCTCACTCTCTCACTCCCCCTCTATTTCCCCAATCTTCTCACACTCCCCCCTTTCATCCGTACCCTCCCCCTCACTCGTCCCCATCTCCCTCCCCCTCACTCTTCTCCCACTCATCTTCTCCCTCCCATTGCCCTCTCTATCGCTGTTCCTGACTTATTCTCTTTCCTCCTCCTGACACTCTCCCCCCTCTATCACACTCTCACCCATCTCTTGCCCACTCTCCAACCTCTTTAGCTCACTCAGCCAGTCTTACTCTTCCCACCTTTCTCTCACTGTTCCTCCCTCTCTTTTCCTCTCCCCCATTCGAACCTCTCATCTACCCCCCATGTGGCAGCACATTTACATGACAACAGGATTTCATAAGGAGTCACGTTGTCATGTCAATGGATTGCCACATGATGCTGCAAGAGGAGGGGCAACACATTTTTAGCCTGCCTGGGGAGCAGTACTGTCAAATGTATCCATTTTGAGTATATTTTTTCGAAGTTGAGATCTTTTGTCAAACTCCACATGGTTATCTGCATATTTTTATTTTTATAGCTTGGAACAATATTACAGTTGTTTGGAGGGTGTAATCACCTGGTGCAGTCACTGTAAAAACATGGATAAACTTGGGTTAATGACTAATGTTTTTCTTTCCATGGTTTAAAATTATGCTGTGTTTCATTTGGCAAATCACTTGTATATGATAAAACAGACAAACAAAGCAGTTGGCAGTGTAATAATGAATCTGGTAGATCTTTGTTGGAGATGTAAATTGTCTTTTTGGAGCCCATTAGAAACAAACATCTTGGCTAAACAGTGAAGCCAAATATCTAATTAAAGTTTGCTAATTGTAGTTTATGTTTATACAATGCTGACTATGCATACAGTATTGTAATATGAATATACAAACATAGATAAGGCAGCATGCAAAGCAATTTTGGCAATATGTGCAAACTGTGGAAAATATATTGGTCAATCCATTTTCAAACAAAACAACTTAACCTTCTGAGTGCCGCACTTGAGGCAATCCTCCTCCCATCCTACGCCGCTTCCTAACTCTGCTCCTGCCTTCCTTGACCATTTTTCTGCTGTCTCAGAGGAAGATGTGTCACTGCTGATCTCCTCTTCTCCCTCTACCACTTGCCTTCTTGACCCCATTCAGTCCCATCTCCTTAAACCTCTTGTTCCTACTATAACCCCTACGCTCACACACATGTTTAACTCCTCCCTCTACTTTGGTACTTTTCCCTCCTACTTCAAACAGGCAACAGTTATACCATTACTCAAAAACAGCAAGTTTGACCCTACCTGTCTTTCCTACTATCAACCTGTCTCCCTCCTGCCTTTTGTCTCTAAACCCCTTTAACATCTTGTAGTCTCTCACTTGCTCCTCTTTCTCAACACCTATTCTCTCCTAGAACCTCTACAATCTGGCTTCCGCACTGCTCACTCAACTGAAACAGCCTCACTAAAATAACTAATGACCTGCATGCTGCCAAAGACCGAGGTCATTACACTCTGCTCAAATTACTCGACCTCTCTGCAGCATTTGACACCGTAGACCAACCTCTTCTCCTTCACATTCTCCATACTCTTGGTATTCATAACAAAGTCCTATCCTGGATCTCCTTTTACCTCTTCCAGTGTACTTTCAGTGTCTCTTCTGCTAACACCTCCTCCTCTATCGATCTCTCTGTGGGGGTACCCCAAACTTTGTCCTGGGACCTCTTCTCTTTTCTCTGTACACACATTCTCTATGTGATCTAATCACATCTCTTGGGTTTTAAATATCACCTCTATGCTGACAACACACACATTTACTTTTCAACCCTAGACCTTACACCTGTACAGATCAAAGTTTCTGAATGTCTCTTTGCGATATCATCCTGGATGGCCCTCTGCCAACTTAAACTTAACATACCAAAAACAGAGCTCCTCATACTTTCTCCCAAACCTGGCCCTATTACCTCCTTCCACATTACAGTTGTGTGGCCAGGTACTTCTGGGTCTCCCTTCTGTTTCCTTACCTCCCGGCGCGGGCGCGCTTGGCAGCGGAGGCAGGGGCAGGTGCTGGCGGCGTGTGTTGGGAGGGCAGCGGCAGGCGGGCTGGTGAACCAGTCACCGGAGCTCAGCAGAGGGCACCGCCATCTTTGTTATGCACGTGCATGGGCAGTGGAATTGTGCATGCGCCGATTGGTTCCGAGGCGCGGCGGCCATTACCTGGGCTTTGCGCATGCGCAGGAGCATTACTGGAGTAACGAACATTAGATAAAGGACTCCACAGGAGAACAACAACTCTCAGCATCCCCATGGGCTGCAGTCACATGCCATCCAACAGCCAATAGGGCTGCAAGGATCCCTTGCTCTGCAGTAGATACATTTGGCGCGTTGAGGAGACCACACTAGTCGGAGCTTGGACATCAGAGGGTAAGGGTGTGTGCAGGGTGTCTGAGTCCCCTACACTAGTCCAGAGACCCCCTATTAGGCCCCAGCCAGGCCTCCACTCCCCTGTAGATTGTGGCTGCTACAGGGACAGGACCCTTACATATGGACACTGCACAAGTAGCATTCTTCATTTCAGGTACACAGCAAGACAATGCCGTGCAGCATCAGCTGTCTGTGGTCTGGGACCAGACTACCACAGTATAAAGAGACTATTAAGGTGGGACCATCCAGCTGGATACCACCCCACGCAGAGGCGGAGGCGTCACTGACGACAACGACGCTGGTTCAGTGGATCCCTGATATCCCTCTGTTGGCACTAATGGGTGTTGGAGTACCTGGCAGGTATACCCTCATCTACTAAGTGCACCAATGATACATTGTGGGCAGTGCTGTCGCACACATTCGATGGGTTGGCTCTTGTGGACACAATGGAAGTTGGGTGCCATGGGGCACCTCAGTAATTTGGGGGAATCCCATCAGTGTGTGGACATTGCGGTTGGAGGGCACTGTGGGGTTATGGCTGCGTGAGGCCTTTCTGGTACATGTTGTAGTGATATACTTATTCATATCTGTGTTCAGTAAATTGTTATTATATACACTGTGTACTTATTGTATTGGGTCCTGTGAAGGGATTATCTGGCGCTGTCAAGATCCCTCACAGATGGAGGCGCTGTCACCAAATGATCCAGGTACACCCCGGGCTCAAAGCAGCAGAGGTTCAGGTCTCCTGTGACCCGCCTGTAAAGCACGCACACACTCAGTAGCCACCATATCTCCCACAGGGTGGGGGAAACAGCACTACAGTTGGAAGTACTATAATTTACCCAGTAGCCCAAGCACGCTGCCTAGGTGTTACACTCGATTCCTCTCTCACATTCTCCTCTCACATTCAAAATGTATCTAAAACCTGTCTCTTTTTCCTCCACAATATTACAAAGATACGCCCTTTCGTCTGTTGCTCGACTGCTAAAACTCTGACTCAGGCCCTCATTCTCTCCCGTCTCGATTACTAAAACCTCCTGCTGTCCAGTCTTCATGCCTCTCACCTTAACGCTGCTGCCAGAATCACTCGACTCTTTCCAAAATCTGTCTCAGCATCTCCCCTGCTGAAATCACTCTCCTGGCTTCCTATCAAATCCCACATCTCAAACTCAATTATCCTCCTCACTTTTAAAACTTTACACTCTTCTGCCACTCCTTACATCTCAGCCTAAATTCTCGCTAGGCACCATCCCAACTCTTGCATTCTGCTCAAGGATGTCTTCTCTCTACCCCCTTTGTATCTAAAGCTCTCTCCCACCTTAAACATTTCTCACTGACTGCCCCAGACCTCTGAATGCTCTTCCCCTCAATACCCGACCAGCACCCACTCTATTCACCTTTAAGAACCACCTTAAGACACTCTTGCTTAAAGAAGCATACGAGTAGCACAGTGGCTAATACTATACACCAGAATGCCCTCCTACTGTCTCTATACATTCTTCCTGTCTACCACTTAGATTGTAAGCTTTTCGGAGCAGGGACTCCTCTTCTGAAATGTTACTTTTATGTCTGAAGCACGTATTCCCATGATCTGTTATTTGTATTATTTGTTATTTATATAATTGTCACGTGTATTACTACTGTGACGCGCTATGTACACTAATGGCGCTATATAAATAGACATACAATACATGGACCTGTTTGTTAGTGTGTAAGAACTTTATCTAAATGAAAGAGGAAATAATTCCTCTTCCATACGCATCATCCAGTGACATTGTTCTCATGTGATACTGTTCCTGGGGAATGGTAACATTATTTCAATGTGCCGGAGAAACTATGGGGGTAGTCCCTTCTACTGTATGATGGAAGTGAACTATGTCAGTGTCATATTTAAAGCGGCAATGATTCCTAGGAGCAAAAGGAACTAATGCCAGTAAGGGGTAAAATGTGCGTGATCAATGCCTTAAATATGACACCAATAAATATTTTTTTAAGTTACAGTATTATGTAAAACATGGTGAACTGAGACTCGAAAGGGGTTTAATTTCCTCCTAAATCTGATTTCACTGTTTTTTTCAACCAGTTCTTTTATGCCAGAGCTCCCTATCAACCCCTCCCCTTATCTGTATGGACTCTCTGATAAATGGGAACTTTTCCAATGTAAACAAAAGCTTTTGAAGAGATTTTAGAATCTCTAATGTGTTTTGGTGGTCAGACTGTTTGTCAGTGATTTGTTGTTTTTGCATTGTCCATTGTTTGTATGGTAATTATAAAGCTATCAATGACCAAACAGATACACATAAGGGCTGTTCTATAGAGTATGCGGCCGTCCATGCGCGCTTTTTGTGTCTATACGGTGAGTAACAGGCAAGTGGTCTGTATGGTTGTGTGTGTGTGTGTATATGTGTATGTGTGTATATATGTGTGCGTGTATGAGTTAATAATGTATTACATAATATTTTTCAAATAAAAAAAAAGTTGCACAATAAAAATTATTTTTATTTATTCAACTTGACACATACACATACACACATACAAACACACACATATACATACACACACACATATACATAAATTTCAGCGGCGGCAGCTGCGCAAATTCTTTATTTTCCTCATCTTCCCCTCTGTCGGCCGGTTCCACGCTCCCTGCCGTGCGCGCACGGGGCACCATTATAGAATCCCTGATTAACCTCAGCCAACTAAAACTGCTGCGCGCGCACGGTGTAGCGCGCGCACGCAGTATAGAACAGCCCTATGAAGCTGATATGCTTACCTCTTTGCTAAAACAAAGATCTTTCTAGCATGCAGGTAAGGGCAGCACTCTGCAGTGTAGTGGTTAAACTCCTGACACTTGGTCCTGCATGTGAGTTGGCTCTTAGCTAGGCTACAATGTTGCAGCTCCCAGGCACGAGGTATGACTCAGAGCTTGGAAAGATATAGTAGCCCATGTGACCAATGGGGTGACTATTTGGTAACAGTGAGTTTTGTCCAGAGACTGGGGGAGGAAAGGTTCCAACCTCCAGGGTATATAAGTTGGGGAACCGCCCATTATATTTAAGTGTGTCCTGTGGTCCTGAGTGAAGAGAGGCCTGAGAAGGTGAGCTGGGTTAAGTGGGGCCCAGTTGTTGCAAACTATAGACCCCAGGGAAGGCAAACAGAGCAGCAAGTTATATCATCAGGCAGGAGAATAAAGGGGAAGCCTTTCTCCTTGCAAAGAGCATAAAGGAGGGAGATTCCTATCTGTGGTGTCTTTCAGCTACAGTAGTAGACCAAGAGCTGCTACCCTAATGTAGGGGGGGGGAGGGTGAAGCCAGCCTACACGTGGGAGGGGTAGTGTGAGGTGCCTGTTCTGATGACCTAGAGGGAGCTAAAACCTGTCCTGATTGTTGCTGTTTGTTCATGCTCATCCTGCTAACAATAAACCTCAACCAGTTTGCAAAGTTCCTGGCAGTCTGTGATAATTTACTGATCTACAAGTTCCTGCAAGGGGTTACCCTGCCTCTTACAGAGCCCTTGCAGGTGGAGGCGCTGCACCCTATCCTGTGAAAGAGAATATCTATCCTCCAAGCTCCCTGCCCTGCAGTGGCCCAGGCTCCTGGATACTGCAGGTTAGCACAACAAACACTATATCCCCCTTCTATCTGCCTTTTGGGGGTGGGGGAGTGTAAGTGTGTTACACTTTTGTAACCCTCCTTAGCCAATTCTAAAAGAGGTCACATCAGTTATTCTACTGTATATACCACATAGCAGTGCTCAGTCTCTCAGGCCTTTGCAATTTGCTGGGTAAGTGCCGGCTGGGTGTGAATAAGCATATAGAAAAATGATGGGCACCAGAACTTTTGTTAAACTCTATTTGACATCCGTCTGTAAGGTTCCACAGGTTGTGCCATACATCTCACTTGTGGAAAAGCATATTACTCTGGACTCATCCAATGATAGCTCTCACTCCAGTGCTGGGGAGGTACTTATACTTGTTACTACTTGTTTGTGCTTTGGGTCTAGCAACTTGTGACTATGTACTGCATACTTCTTCCATACCTATGTGATCAGGATTGCACTAGGAACCTTCCGGTTTGGCCGATAGAGGTGGCCCTATAATTTCAAAGGGGCACCGAGACTGTCCAGGAAAAATGCTGTGCTTTAGTTTTGGTTACAGTTCCTGCAACAGCTTGAACAACAAAAACAAGAACAAAAGAACCACATGCAGAAGTGACTAGAATTAAAGGGCTATACATCCAAGCAGAAAAGCTACACTGCGCTGGAGAAATCCACAATGCCACTGTCTGACTGGGGGGACGGTAACCCATGCAAGGTACAGAGTCCATAACCAAAGTCTACCCCACCACATGTGCAGAAAAAAAACTGCATGGGGTTTTAAAATGGCTGCTCAGAAAAATAAAAAGACTATAGAGACACCTGTTAGAGCTACAAACTTTGCAAGTGAAGTCTGTCCTCCTGTAGGATTACCAGCTGGGATTCTAGCATATGCAGAGAAAATTGCAGCAATAGCTCCTCCCCAGGTCAGGCGGAAGAATACACGTGATACCATCAAAAGGGAGAGCAACCTTTCATCCACATGTGGTGGACTTGCCCCAGGGTATCAGCACTATGGCAAAACGTGAGAATGTTGACCCAGAGAATCCTGCAGGTAGATTTTGATGTGGATCCCTGGCACTTACTACTAAACAGACCGTCCAAAGCCCTAACTAGACAGGAAAACATCTCCCACATCTCCCACATCTCCACGGCAACCAGTTGTGAATTGACCGCAGTATGGAAGCAGTCAGGAATCCCCACCTTATCTAAAATAAAAAACAGACTGGACTTCATCTGCCACATGGAGAAGCTCCTGAGTCTGACAAACGATTCCTACAGGGAATTCCTCACAGTCTGGGAGCCCTGGATTCACTCCGAGGGTATACAAGTGGTAGATACTAGGTTAATCCTGCTATAATCATTCCAGAAATCAGGTCACAGAGTGTCCGTTAGGTATAGAAAGGTACCATCTTGCCAACACATGAGTACTCGCCCTAGGAGGAAGAGGTAAAATTAGGCTGGCCTAGGATCATTGAGGGGCCAGTCCACTGTAAGCTACCACACAACATGGTACCAGGAGACAAACGCGACCCACAGTGCAAGACCTAATTTCTGAGCGCCCAAGGGTAAAGATCAAATGCGAGAGATCATTTATGTAACATATGCAATCATATCTTGTGATGTATGCAATATGTGCGGTACCCCACTTATGATTTCTGCTCCCCCACTCCTATTCCTTATTCTTTTCTGTACCACCCCCCTGAATAACTTCAATAAAAATGTACGTTACCTGTACAAAAATAAAACCAGGTTGAGCAACATGTGGTGTTGCTGTAATGAACCCGGCCACACGGATGAGTGTCCCTTCCGGTCCGACGAGGATGAAGATGTCTCATAGGCTTCGTCCATACAGCCTTCGTCCTTATGGAGGCGTGCCCTGCAGTCTAGAGAAAATGGATAATTTGTCACGGGAGTGATGGAACCCTCAGAGGGCACAAGGCAAAGTCTCTCTGCTCCTTATAGGGAGAAACCATTAATAAGCCATACCAGGGAAGCAAAGAGGACCAAGTAAGTGGCAATTCCTTGACCAGGCCTGAAGATGCACTGCCAACAGACCTGGAACATTTCCTTAAAGAAGTTCTGTGCAAGCAGGCCAGATACATTGCCCTACTACAATACCAGCTGTTAAAGCGGGGTGAAAGACAGGATCAACTGTTGACAGCTCTGAAGGCTGTGAAAGCTGAATTTACCACCACGGACGAGAAGCCGGGTGAAAGATAGGATCAACTGTTGACAGCTCTGGAGATGGCGAACACTGAACCTACCACCATGGATGAAAAGCAGGAGGAGGATCAAAGGGGGGCCTCCATCTTGGTATAGTGCTAAGACGCTCTCAAAAGGAGTTTTGCAGCCTCAGTTTGGAGCTCAAAGTCTCTCGGGAAGAGATTTGCAGAGCTGGCATTCTCCCAGAAAGTGTTTCACTGTTTGGTACTGAGTGGGAGGTCTTTCAGACAGATGTTCAGGCTCTCTGTACAGAGCTGGATGTCTCTCGTCATGAGGTCTGCTGTCTCGGAACAGAGTTAGACCTCTTCCTGAATGAGGTTCAAACTCTCCGTATAGGCCATATTTAAGGCCGTGATGCCTCATTTGAGCTCAAGAAGCTAATGTGACAACATCGCGTTGTGGATCTACCATGGGGTTTTTGGATTAACAGATGAAGATTGAAGATGAAGATGAAGAGATGCAAGAAATAATTACAGATAAAGAAAGAAGAATTTTGTTACCTGGCCAGGATCTTTAAGGATCTGTTAAAACCATGTACACCCCCCCCCCCTTTTTTATGACATAATTTAAAGGGAATGAAGCCAGCCAATCAAAATGGCTGTGTTTAATTTCCCTTTAAAATGGCATCACTAATTCCAACATGGCCGGCGTTACATGGTATTTCAGCCAATCAGATTGTGGGATCTAATTCCCCAATCTAATTGGTTGTTGTGTTAATAGTGTCTTATCAGGCCTATATTATAGGGGTATGATGTACCACTATGCCACTCTATGGGTACAGGGTGGGTATAGTGGGTCTGGGGTGGGTGATTAGGCCTCCAGGGTGGGTAGCAGGGGACAGGGTTAACCCCTTAATTACTATAGCGGTTATTAACCGCTACGGTGATTTAAGGTGTTAGGTGCCATTAGATTGTATTCTGCTATGTATGCTTTTTGGCAACGGAGGACATGGCCCTGCAGTAAGCTTACAAGGATACCCTTCATATTCGCAGTTGTAAGTAGAATGGTTTTATTTACTTTATTGGTTTGGAGTTGGAAGGGAGCGATCCACCTGTGTACACCTCATGTGAGTGAAAAACGTGAAAAAGCACTAATGCAATATGTGATCTTAAAATCAATAGTTGATTACAAACAACTTGTATATATAGAAGTGAATTACTTATACAGTACAAAAGTGTTGATAATGGTAAAGTACAACCAGGAGGTATGTAGATAGTAGTTCTTCCTTTCAGATGTGTAATGGCACCACTCTGCTTTCACATAAGGGGACTGTTCCAGATATTCAGCTCCCAACAGGGTATATGGAAAAACAGAAGACACAAAACGGCCCAATAGTGCAGATTGCAATTCACTGGATTTATGTCAAAAAGTGGTAAGAGATGTACTCACATTAAGTACAAAGATTCTGTACATATATTGGTATCTTTAGCAAGTAAATGCTCACTGTCTTTGCGGTGTGCGCTCCCGAATTTTCTCCCCCTCTCCTCGCTGTGCCGTCGGCGGTGGCGTGTGACGTCACGTCCGGTTCGCGGGTGACCGCATCAGATGGAAAAGGATGGCAACCAGCAATGCTGAGGGGTCTGCGGGAGCATCCTAGCTTTCGGCGTCTTCTCTTGGAGGCAGCTGCTGCAAACTCGTTGGCTCTACGCGTTTCGCTGTGGTACACAGCTTCGTCAGGAGCAATAAATGACTAGTGTGGGTGTCATGTATTTATATGATGATCTCTAATTGTTTTACAAGTGTATCCAATCTAATTTAAGCATTGCACAATTACACCCACAGGATTGCCTTTACATAGGCACAATTCTTTCTGTGGTCCAAAAATCACAAGAATAAAATAAGATAAAAGTAGTTTAATTTATAGTACTCTTAAGTACAATTAAAACATGGTATAATAAACATTATTTAATAACATATAAAAATAAAAACTAGCAATGAAAAAATTGTGGAGTCTGCTTTGTTTGGTATTAAAACCCTCTATTAATAATATCAATTCAATCATATATAAAAGTTATTCTTAATAAAAATAAATCTCATTGGATGATAATGTCATACGATAAATATATGTAGTAAGGTGCATATTGGGAGGAAAAAGAGAAACAGAGAGAGGTTATCAGTTTCATTCATACCATCATATCCATATAAAGAGCGTTATATTATCAAAATCTTATTTAATTAAAAATTGGCAAGGTCAGGATCAGCTCTACTAGCTATATATTCTAAAATAATATATTATAAAGTATATATAATTGGTGTGATTTACGAAAAATTTAGGAAATATACTTAATATAATTTACATCTCTAAATTTATAATTCTCTATAAAGAATAATTATCACATAACACACATTAATAACAAAGTGCAATAGACGCAATATGATAATATTATTTACAAATATTATTAGATAATTTTTACCTCCAATTATTTAAAAGTGAAAAAATTAAAAAATAATAAGACACAATAAAAAACAACATATCTTAAAAGATAATAAAAACAGGCAAAGTTAATATTTATTAAAACATTAGGTATGTAGGAACGGTAGGATCTCAAAGTCTGAATTTAAACCATTTGGGATCAGTGTCTTTAGTTTGTGGATCCAATACATTTCTCTCTTGCTTAGATCCACCTCTCTACAGCGTCCCCTCCAATGTTGTTGTACATTTTCAATAGCGATAAATTTAAGGCTATCCGGGTTTGAATGATGGTGTTTGGCGTAATGTTTAGAGACGCTGTGGGATAAAATGCCCCTTCTTATGTTACTCAGATGTTCGATGATGCGGGTACGTATGGGTCTAGATGTTTTTCCTATATATTGTAGCCCGCAGGGGCACTCAAGGACATAGATTACAAAATTTGTCTGGCAATTCATGTATTGTTTGATTTTAAATGTTTCTTTGCTTCTATTACTAGTAAACTTTGTTTTTTCCTGCATTTTGTGCTGGCAGGCCTTACACGATCCACATCCATAAAAACCTGTTAAATTCTTTAGCCAGCTCTGATTTTCTCCTTTTGTGTTTCTTAAGGCGCTTGGTGCTATTAAATTTTTAATATTTTGGGCTTTTTTAAAAATTATTTTTGGATTTTCAGGTAAAATTTCGTTCAAAATGCTATCTGATTTTAAAACATGCCAGTGTTTACGAAGGATTTTTCCTATATTTTTTGCTTCTTTGTTAAAAGTGGTAAGGAAGGCAGTATCATATATATTGTTATTTTGATTAAGAGACTTTTTCCGTGATTCCAAAACTTCCTTTCTTTGTAGATTTTTCGCCTTTGTTAATGCTATATCTAAAGTCTCTTGGCTGTAATTCTTTTCTACAAAGCGTTTCTTTTTCAATAGAGAAACAAGAGAGCAAAGATATAAAGACTCAAATCCTACACTAGAAACATCACATGTGCAAATAAAAACACTAGAGGATAAGACTATCTTTGAAGAAAGAGAAAAACATAGAGACACTGAATATCAAAGAGAAAAAGAGAGAATAAAGGAGAGAGACTTCAGAATGGAGGAAGATAGACGGAGAGAGAGAGAGAGACAAAGAGAAAGGGAAAGACAGAGGGAAAAAGAAATAAGAATGAAAGAAGAAAGGGACAAATATATTAGAGATAAGGATATCCATAGACATAGGGAACAACAGAGAGATAGGGATTTTGCTTATCATAGAGAACAAAGAGAAATAGAACAAAGGGAGAAGGATCAAAAAGAAAAGGAATACCAAAGAGAGAAAGAGGCAAAAAGAGATAAAGAGATGAAAAGAGAAAGGGAAGAAAGGAAAAGAGAAAGAGATAGATACCATCTAGATAGACAACAAAAAACAAGTAGATCCAGGTCACCTATTGGAGCTACTGGGTCCAATGTTTTTTTAGACATGGACAAAACACTCAGCATCTGGGAAATACCGAATTCTTACACACCCCCGAAAGAAAGGAGGGACCCCAAATCATATCACAAAAAAGAAAACATCAGAGAGGGAAAAGAGGAAAAAGAAGAAAAAGGGAAAGACTAAACATAGGAAGCGGTATAGATACAAGGAGTATATTCAATCTTAGCTCCGTTGAACTAACTATACCCCAGAAAAAACTAATCTCGAAAGGACTTTCTTTTGCACCAACAATAGGGCCTAACAATTTTGGACTATTTTTAGATGCCAACCGCTATCTCCGAAAACTAACTGTAAAAAGATTCTTTCAAAGTAAAAATGTGGAATCCAGATTACATATGGAGAATCCAAAAAAGGAACCAGAAGTGAGCAAATTTAAACACACTTCATTAAAAAACAAGTCAACATTCTATCCCACATATTACAAGGGTAAACACCTAGAGGTATTTTACGATCTGATCGTGAAGGACTTCGAATTGCTGACTAAAAATTCAAAAACTACAACTAGGAATAATTTGACTACAGATGAAAGAAAAGCTTTGGAAGAAATTACTCAGAATGAAAAGATAGTAATTAAACAGGCTGACAAAGGTGGGGGAACAGTAATAATGAATAGGGAGAATTATTTGAAAGAAATTTATCGCCTATTAGGTGACAATGACACTTATGGTATTTTAAATAAAAATCCAACTGAGAAATTTAATAAAGAACTTAATAGTCTGTTAGAAGGAGGAAGGGATATAGGTATCCTTACGGAATCAGAGTTTAAATTTTTATATAACAAAACCCCTCAAATTCCGATATTCTATATTTTACCAAAAATCCACAAGTGTCTTGAAAATCCACCCGGTAGGCCGATAATTTCGGGAATCAACTCACTCACATCCAACCTGTCAGCCTACATAGATAGTTTCCTCCAGGGTTATGTGAAGGAGATGAATTCATATCTGAAAGATACGTCTGACATTATAAAAATCCTAGATACTTTTGTATGGAAAAAAGATTATCTGTTGGCAACTATTGATGTGAGTTCGCTATATACATCTATTGTTCATAATTTAGGACTCCAAACTGTTGAATATTTTCTTAGGAATGATCCGGAATTGCACGATTTGCAAATAAGATTCCTTCTTGATAGCATTACATTCATTTTAGAAAAAAATTTCTTTTTGTTTGATAAGGTGTATTATGTTCAGAAATGTGGCACCGCCATGGGAACAAGGTTTGCCCCCAGCTACGCAAATCTCTTTATGGGATTTTGGGAGGACCAAACCATCTGGTCCAACGGCGAGCTGGGGGGTAGCCTTGTCCTATGGCGGCGCTACATTGATGACATCATTTTAATATGGCAGGGGGATAAGCAAAGTCTAGAACAATTCATTTTTAACCTTAACCAAAATAATTTTAATCTCAAATTTACACACACAATAAGCGAAAGTTCTATAGAGTATCTTGATTTAAATATATATATAGAAGAAGGTGCAATAAAAACTAAAACACATTTTAAACATGTTGACTGCAACAATTTTATCCTTAGATCTAGTTGCCACCACCATCAATGGATGGACGGAGTTCCCTATAGTCAATATAGGAGACTACGGAGAAATTGCACCGAGGAGGAAATATTTAAAGACCAGTGTAAAGTGTTAGAGAAACGCTTTGTAGAAAAGAATTACAGCCAAGAGACTTTAGATATAGCATTAACAAAGGCGAAAAATCTACAAAGAAAGGAAGTTTTGGAATCACGGAAAAAGTCTCTTAATCAAAATAACAATATATATGATACTGCCTTCCTTACCACTTTTAACAAAGAAGCAAAAAATATAGGAAAAATCCTTCGTAAACACTGGCATGTTTTAAAATCAGATAGCATTTTGAACGAAATTTTACCTGAAAATCCAAAAATAATTTTTAAAAAAGCCCAAAATATTAAAAATTTAATAGCACCAAGCGCCTTAAGAAACACAAAAGGAGAAAATCAGAGCTGGCTAAAGAATTTAACAGGTTTTTATGGATGTGGATCGTGTAAGGCCTGCCAGCACAAAATGCAGGAAAAAACAAAGTTTACTAGTAATAGAAGCAAAGAAACATTTAAAATCAAACAATACATGAATTGCCAGACAAATTTTGTAATCTATGTCCTTGAGTGCCCCTGCGGGCTACAATATGTAGGAAAAACATCTAGACCCATACGTACCCGCATCATCGAACATCTGAGTAACATAAGAAGGGGCATTTTATCCCACAGCGTCTCTAAACATTACGCCAAACACCATCATTCAAACCCGGATAGCCTTAAATTTATCGCTATTGAAAATGTACAACAACATTGGAGGGGACGCTGTAGAGAGGTGGATCTAAGCAAGAGAGAAATGTATTGGATCCACAAACTAAAGACACTGATCCCAAATGGTTTAAATTCAGACTTTGAGATCCTACCGTTCCTACATACCTAATGTTTTAATAAATATTAACTTTGCCTGTTTTTATTATCTTTTAAGATATGTTGTTTTTTATTGTGTCTTATTATTTTTTAATTTTTTCACTTTTAAATAATTGGAGGTAAAAATTATCTAATAATATTTGTAAATAATATTATCATATTGCGTCTATTGCACTTTGTTATTAATGTGTGTTATGTGATAATTATTCTTTATAGAGAATTATAAATTTAGAGATGTAAATTATATTAAGTATATTTCCTAAATTTTTCGTAAATCACACCAATTATATATACTTTATCATATATTATTTTAGAATATATAGCTAGTAGAGCTGATCCTGACCTTGCCAATTTTTAATTAAATAAGATTTTGATAATATAACGCTCTTTATATGGATATGATGGTATGAATGAAACTGATAACCTCTCTCTGTTTCTCTTTTTCCTCCCAATATGCACCTTACTACATATATTTATCGTATGACATTATCATCCAATGAGATTTATTTTTATTAAGAATAACTTTTATATATGATTGAATTGATATTATTAATAGAGGGTTTTAATACCAAACAAAGCAGACTCCACAATTTTTTCATTGCTAGTTTTTATTTTTATATGTTATTAAATAATGTTTATTATACCATGTTTTAATTGTACTTAAGAGTACTATAAATTAAACTACTTTTATCTTATTTTATTCTTGTGATTTTTGAACCACAGAAAGAATTGTGCCTATGTAAAGGCAATCCTGTGGGTGTAATTGTGCAATGCTTAAATTAGATTGGATACACTTGTAAAACAATTAGAGATCATCATATAAATACATGACACCCACACTAGTCATTTATTGCTCCTGACGAAGCTGTGTACCACAGCGAAACGCGTAGAGCCAACGAGTTTGCAGCAGCTGCCTCCAAGAGAAGACGCCGAAAGCTAGGATGCTCCCGCAGACCGCTCAGCATTGCTGGTTGCCATCCTTTTCCATCTGATGCGGTCACCCGCGAACCGGACGTGACGTCACACGCCACCGCCGACGGCACAGCGAGGAGAGGGGGAGAAAATTCGGGAGCGCACACCGCAAAGACAGTGAGCATTTACTTGCTAAAGATACCAATATATGTACAGAATCTTTGTACTTAATGTGAGTACATCTCTTACCACTTTTTGACATAAATCCAGTGAATTGCAATCTGCACTATTGGGCCGTTTTGTGTCTTCTGTTTTTCCATATACCCTGTTGGGAGCTGAATATCTGGAACAGTCCCCATATGTGAAAGCAGAGTGGTGCCATTACACATCTGAAAGGAAGAACTACTATCTACATACCTCCTGGTTGTACTTTACCATTATCAACACTTTTGTACTGTATAAGTAATTCACTTCTATATATACAAGTTGTTTGTAATCAACTATTGATTTTAAGATCACATATTGCATTAGTGCTTTTTCACGTTTTTCACTCACATGAGGTGTACACAGGTGGATCGCTCCCTTCCAACTCCAAACCAGAATTGCATTTGTGGGAAATCTTAGCACATTTCCCTGGTAAGGTTGAGAAGCATCCATTTGTGCAACATTTCATATACAAATTTTTTATTTTATTTTTTCTTTTATCATTATTATTTTTAAACACACTGTTGAAAATTAGGGTATTGTGGCGCCTATGCAAATCATTTAAGTATACTTTATTTACTTTATGTAATCTTGCTGTAATGTTGTGTTTAAAAATGGGCAAATAATCTATTATCCATATCTGGATAATAGTTATTTTGCCCATTAATGTACTGTATGTGTTTGGTGGGGGAAGGGGGGAGGTGTATTGATTTTAAATGTACGCCATGTTTTATTTTTATACATACAGGAGTGGTACTGCAGGCCTGCGGAGACCCACGGGGACCACCCGAGGATCCACGGGGCCCACCCGAGTACACCCAGATGCCCACGAGTACCACTTGAGGACCCACGGGGGACACCTGCAGGGAATAACTGGGGGCTCCACAGCTGTGGGGAACCGCAGGGACCACTCGAAGGCCCGCAGACACCCGTGGGGATGACACGGGGACCTCAGACACCCACAGAGACCACCCGTGGACACCATTGAAGCCTGCAGGGACCACCCGGAGGCCAACGGAGCCTAGCAGAGACCACCTGAAGGCCCCCCGGACACCCGTGGGTACCCCCCGGGGTGCACTGTGTGACCTGCGGACACCCGTCAAACCCACCGGTTACCCCCGTCGGCCTGGGGTATTAATTTTGTGTATAACAAAATAAATCAGGGTTTTATAGTATGGGGGGGCAGAGAGGGTGGGTTTTTTATTGGTGGTTACTAAATATTTTTAAATTTAAATGTTATTACTTGTGTAGATGAGCAAGGGGTCTCCGGAGCAGAACCGCATTGGTTTCAGGTCTGGGGACCCCCCTGCTTCCCGAGATACAGGGCCCTTTATGGAGTGCCGGTATCTCCTATGCATGTAAAAGTCACACGTCACGTGACATTTAAAAGCATAGGAGATACTGGCACCCCATAACGAGGCCTTTATCACGGGAAGTAAGGGGTCCCCAGACCTGAAACCAATGTGCTTCAGCTCCAGAGACCCCCTTCTACAATACACAAGTAACTGTACATAATACCGCACTCCTCCCTATGAAGTTTGCTGCAGGTAAAAAAAATAGGCCTTACATATAGAAAAACAAAGAACGATTCCTGCGCTTCTACCAATTAGGCTAAGATAAAATAATAATCGCATATAAATTATATTTTGTTAAACCCTTTCGCCGATGCATTTGTAAGCCTGCATGCCACGTCAAGGCATACCCGTATGCAGGTACCAACACTATCTTAATATATAAAATCGAAAGGTTGGTACTAGCTGCGGTGAATCTGATTGGTCCTCAGCCTCTGGCCAAACAGATTGGTGGCTCTATGATGTCACCCGGCTCTATGACGTCACCCAACTCTCTCTCTCCCCCTACCTCCCCCCCACCGGCTCCCGGACGGAGGGGAAGCGCGGCGCGGCACTCCTGCTCCTTCCCCAGCCGCCAACGCTCACTTCCCTCCCTCCCCGGCGGGGGGACAGGCAGTGGGCAGGCAGCCTCTGGAAGGACACCCTTCCTCCTGCAGCTGCCCTCGGCAAGATGGCGGCGCACAGCGGACAAGTGGGGGGTGGTATTCAGTCATCAGAGAGGGGGGGGGAGTTAGTCAGGAGAGAGGGGGAGGGAGTCAGGAGAGAGGGGGGGAGTCAGGAGAGAGAGGGGGGGAGTCAGGAGAGAGGGGGGGAGTCAGGAGAGAGAGGGGGGGAGTCAGGAGAGAGGGTGGGGGAGAGAGTCAGGAGAGAGGGTGGGGGAGAGAGGGAGTCAGGAGAGAGGGGGGTAGAGAGGGAGTCAGGAGAGAGGGGGGGAGAGAGGGAGTCAGGAGAGAGGGGGGGAGTCAGGAGAGAAGGGAGGAAAGCCAGAACAGCTGTGAAGATGGGGGGGAAGGGAGTTGAGAGGGAGGATGGGGGAGGCAGAACATTACATCACGGGCAACGCCGGGTATATCAGCTAGTATATATATATATATGTAATAGTTGTCCCATGGACTGGTGCAAAAAGTGTGAAAGCCCTGAAGTTAAATAAATACAATACACAAGTAATAAAATGTAAATGTTAAAATATTTTTATTTCCGGCTAGATTTTCGCAGAGAGGGGCAGATCTCTCTGCAGCAGATAGAACTCACTGGGTAAGCCCTTTTCGGAGGGCGAACCTATCGCCGCCGGCAACTCACCATGTTTGCAAATGTTGCTCTCACTGTTATTCGGGCTTTTCTGCATACCGTGAGAGCAACAAGGCAAAAAAAATGGCGATTTCAAAACCCTGCCGATAATTTCTATCGGACTTTACTGCATGAGGCCCATTGTATCAATATTATATGACTATTGATTTCAATTCTGTGTAAGATGTGATTTTATGGATTATTATTTTTGTCATTTATGTCAATATCTCCTATTTGCATATCAGAACTTCTCCTGTCTAATATCATACTAACCAGTACCAAAATGTAATTGTCTGTATGTTTGAATCATTAGTATTGCCACAGTTATTGTTTCTGATATTGATTCTATTGTTCGTGATATATATCTACACAGGTGTCTATTTATAAATTTTCCTTATGCCCGTCTATTATTTTATATGCAATTGTACCATTAGTAGTAAAAGTATGACACTAGCTCTCTTGATGTGGTTTACACTACTGTTTTCAGACACTATTAAACATGTCTTCTTTCGACCCCCTTTGTATCTAAAGCTCTCTCCCGCCTTAAACCTTTCTCACTTTCTGCCCCGCACCTCTGGAATGCCCTTCCCCTCAATACCCGACTAGCACCCTCTCTATCCACCTTTAAGACCCACCTTAAAACACATCTGCTTAAAGAAGCATTTGAATAGCACTGGATAATCCTGGACACATGATACATAAAGCTTGGCCCCCTGCAGACGCGCTTACTAGAATTCCCTCCTGCTGTCTCTGTACGTTCTCCCTACCTACCAATTAGACTGTAAGATGCTCGGGGCAGGGACTCCTCTTCCTTAATGTTACTTTTATGTCTGAAGCACTTATTCCCATGACCTGTTATTTATATTATTTGTTTTTATATGATATGTATTACTACTGTGAAGCGCTATGTACATTTATGGCGCTATATATATATATATAAATAAAGACATACAATACAATACAATCACTAGCCAATTTACGATTTAATATGAATTACTGTTGACAATATAGGTATAATTAAGACATTAACCTCTTGGATACGATGTATTATTATTGTATCCAATAACAAAAATACTACCTACTCTAAATTTCTTAATTGTTTTTTGTTGACAAAATAGGTATTACTGAAGCAGTAAATTCTTTGAAAGGATTTAATACCATTGTTTCTACGTAAGTCAATAAAATACCATTGACTTTACATCTGTCAAGCATTATCCATTTTTGTGCAACATCATATCATAGTGACTTGTATATTACTTACTGTCTTTGAAACTTGTAACTATTTTAATTGCTGATTTTGCTAAATTCATTGTATTCATTTCATTAGCAATCAGTATTTTATACAATGTATACAGATTGTGCTCACGTCTTAATGGGTGTTTGCCATACTGACGGATGCCATTACTTGTTGATTATACTAAATTACCTCAGATCGTTCTCAGTTAGAAGGAGGGGCTATATAACTTGCCTCTGTTCCTGCTCCAGTAGACTCCTTGAGAAAGCACTGTTAGCGTGGAACGCGTGGGAGGAGAATTTCCCCTGTTTTGTCCCTAGTATATCTTTTGTTTTTTAATATGTAGCCAAATAAACTTTTTTTATTTTTTATACTAGCCTGGTGAGTTGATTAGTACTTTTTCGCTCGGTTGCTGTTCAACCAATCTTCAGTTACTTTTTTGCATCCTGCCTTTCGATTGGAGTGACGCTCAATAGCCTTGCAGGCTCCGGTACACAGGACACGCATCATCCGGTTACAGGGAGACGGTGTTTCATTGCAAGCAGCTGCACGCTGAACCGTGACTCTACAGAGACTGAGCTAGAACTTCCATATGGATCGGGGGCTCCAGAGCTAATTCACTTCTCCTATGCAGTGCACATACCCCCACCAGTTGTTCATTAATGTTCCGTTCCAAGCTCTGTTAGTCTTTATCTCCATTATTCAACCGTGATAGTACCGGAAACCTTATACACCTGCATTCAAAACTGTTGAATATATCCAGACTTTACTACAGCAAAGCCCCATCTTCTCGGTGCCCCGCTTTTCGGCGATCCACCGATACGGCAGGACCGAGAAGGAGGCTGGCATGTCTGCGCATGCTCAGAACGGGGAATTCTGAGGTAGCGCATGCGCAGAATGGGGGGATGCCGAGTTTGCGCATGCGCAGAACGAAGATTGTACACACGCCGAACAGAAGTTGCGCTGGAGAGGGAATTGCCGGTCTGAGCATGCGCACATGCTGAAAATCGCAGGTTCCGCTTTAAGGAGATTTTCACTTTTGCGGCGGGCCCGTAGAACGGAACCCGCTGCATGCCCGGGGCCCTCCTGTATATCATATATTGCAGTAACATATCATGGGACTCTATAAGCACAAGTATATTTTTGAGACTAGTCTTTGAACTATGAGTGGTTAATCTTCATTTGTCTAGCTGCATAAAAAGCTGCACAGAGAGAGACGCCCGTTCCTGCACAGCTCACGCAAGCGATCGCCTACTTTTTATGCAAATTTTGATACTAGTGAATGTGAGTAGGGGGTCTCCAGAGCATAACCGCGTTGATTTCAGATCTGGGGAACCTCTGCTTTCAGAGATACAGGCCCAGATATGGGATGCCAGTATCTCCGATGTGTTTAAATGTCCCGGTCACGTGACACGAATCATTTAAAAATGGAATGGGGATACCGGCATCCCATAACGGGGCTTGTATCTCAGGAAGCAGAGGTCCCCGGACCTGAAATCAACACAATTTTGTTCCTGAGACCCCAGCATCAATCCGGTGCAGGAGAAATTCATTTTTTTAAGTCCTTCTCTTGCAACCCTTATCACCAGCTTCATGTCAGCTTTTGCTGGCGAGAAGAATCTTTGATAAAATCTCAATTCCACTATTAGAATTGCACGATTTGATCAAAATTGCGAGTTTTGGCTTATTGTCGACAATGTGTTTGGCCGGGAGCCAGAAATCGCAAAAAAAATGCTTTCCCCCATGCGATTTTAACCAGTGAGGCTTTCTGAATACCTATCAATTTTTTTTATTTTTTTTGTGATAACTGCTCTAAAGCCTCCAAGTTGGTTATCGAAGCTACTAGAATGAATTGTAAATAATTACACTGTGTTTGAATCGGTAAAGCCTGGTACACAGTCCATTGTCAGCTGCTTGTGACCTTGAGCAAGTCACTTTATCTCCCTGTGCCTCAGGCACAAAAAACAGACTGTAATTTCATCTGGGCAGGGACAGTGTGTGTAAAAATCCTTTCCGCACACTAAGTGTGAAATGCTTTGAGTCCTATTGGGAGAAAAGAGCTACATGAAATAGTTATTATTTTTTATATCCATGTTTTTGTCCTCTTTCCTCCCACATTAAGGTTTTACAAAATTGTAGAACACATCTTGTGTTTTATTACTTGTGTTGTATTTACCTGTTTTGAAATCTACTTTATCACTTCTTTGTAAGTGCACAAGAATAATACTTATAAATACTTAATATAAAAAAATACTCTACACTAGCAATTACAGTTGTATATTTTAATGTTTGACTGTTAAAGGTTCATTGGGTTGTTTTGTGAACAGTATTGATATATTTGATATATCTGATTGTTAAATGGTATAGTGCTATAGTTGTGTATTTGTTCTAGTTTGCACAAGAATAATAGCAATGTACCAAAGAAAAGTTGTATGTTACTGTACCTCACTTCAAAAAGATTGACGCAAACTGTAAAAAATGTAATCCAGGACAAAAAAATGTTTTACTGGCATAAAATACTTTGCATCACCTGTTCACCTTTAGTGGCTTATATGGGAGTTTATGATCGATTACAGTATGATTGTTCACTTCAGGGCTTATTGAATAAACTCCTTAGAGAGGCAAAAAGGGTAGAAACCAAAACTATACTACAATTTCAAAACTTGAGATGTTGCCATAAATGTATTATTAAACATTTGAAACGATGCCATGAACCGTTACAATAAGTTACAAAGATCAAAAAAGCCCGTGTTTTATATAGTAATTGCCCACTTTTCTTGAACTATGCTCAACTCAAAAATGGCTTTCACAATACTTTGCTTTCCTTGTACCTGATAACTATAGTAAGTTGCAATGCATGCTCTGAGACGCTAATAATAATAATTTAACACAGTGCCCCTAAATATAATGATGGCACCAATTGTCATTTAAAGGGGTATGCTTGTTTTCTCCAGGTTGAATACAGCTGATAGAAATCTGAAATAAATTGTGGAGCAACCTTTAAAAGTAACAGGGTAGGTCCATGTTGTGAGATTTGCCTTTATTTATTTTCAAATATTATGTGCTAACTTATAATTATCCCCCGGGCGAAGAAAACTTATAATAGTCAAAGTCAATAACACTCCAAGATGTGTCCAGGTGCTTTGAGAAATATGAATTACAAAGTGTAGCTAGAAATATAAACAAAACATTTTTTTTTTTATATAAAAGAATGATATTATTGTTTCTTAATCCATCAAAAACATGTAATGGGTACAAATTCCATGGCAACAAAACATTCCAAACATGGTCCTATTTTTTTCACAGACAGCCATTTACTACACTGGAAAATTTCCACTACAAAGCCTCTTGATATCTTTCAAAATGAATAAGCAGATAGATTTATATATTTCTGTAAGGTATGTGGAACATCACATGAAGAGGGTGGAACACAGATGTTGAGGGAAACAGTGAATCATTGTTATGTCTAAGAGAAACCAGAGCACGAACTGATGGTGTCTGTATTCTAAGAGACAAATGTATATTAGTACAGAACTACCACGTATGAAGCAAAGAAGAAGCCATCTTCACATTGCTGAAATGATTGGGACTAAGTTACTTTAAATATATTCTATATTTCATTTTTAATTATGTAAGAACGAACAAATTGCATTTGCAGTTTTAATCTTCTATAATGACAACATGCTGTCTAGTATTAAATGACCCTTGAAAGCATGTACAATCTTCCTGCTCTGTTTTGTTAATGCGTGTGCTTTGGTTATTTCTCTTTGCCCTGAGAAATATTGCAAACATTTTAACAATCCTGCAGAAGCATTTACCGGTTCATGTATAGTTAATCATGTAAAGCTTCTACAGTATGTCTAATCTTGACAAATTACTAATAGATTCCAATTACAGTGCAACATTGAAAGCATTAAAGCAAGGGGCAACTGCATATCCACATGGTATTTGCTTTAACATGATTGCGTTTCAGTTTCCCTACTTACTTTTTACAATTCAATCTTGTCTTATACTTTCCTGTGGAAACCTAAAAACCTAAAAGTGCATTCTTAAGACACACACAAAGCTAAAGACAAAACTAGATACTTAATTGTGACTGATGTATTTACCTTAGCCAGAAGATTATGCATCTGTACTTTTGTATGTTTGGAAAATAATTAGCCAAAGAACATAAATATTAGCACTGCAGTTTAACCCTTATTACATTTGACTCTCTTTAGAAAATGCTATTATATATTTGTGGGGGTTTTGTATTTTAGATACTTGCAACGTAAATTCAATACAAATTGAAAACAATTTTGCGCACTGTGAGATGTATTTTTTAGGGGTCTTTGTTGCTTAGCCATTATCTTCAACAGTTTCGTTTTTTTTTAACAAAGTAGATTTTTTTTTGTGCATCTGTACTTGATTATTTTGATCATTTAATTAATACGATAAAAGGCAAAGCAAATTTGGAACGATAAAAATGTACCTGGGTATGCACGGATTCTATGGGGCCTATTCTAGGGGCTTTGATAACTTTACTCGAACGGTTTGGCATGTTCCCACTGAACGGTTTGTCATTTATGTTATCACGGTATTCAGAAAGAACCTGAAACCATTTCCACAAGTCACAAACCGTGACGTAGGAAAATGCCCATACCATATGGGACAACAGCGATGTTCTCTCAGCCTCTTTCTCAGTTCTCCCCCGTGTGATCTGGCCGCAGTCTTTAAGAGCTGCATAGAAGGCTGCACAGAGAGAGACGCATCTCCCTGCACAGCTCTTACAGGCAATCACAGTGTTTTAATTAAAAATGTTATAACTGTGTACTGTAGCAGGAGGTCTCCGGAGCTGGACTGCATTCATTTCCAGTCCGGGGACCCCTGCTTCCAGGGTTACAGGCCCAGGTATGGGGTGCCTGTATCTCCTGTGCGTTTAAATGTCACGGTCACGTGACAAGGGAGATTTAAACAAGGCGGGGAAATACCAGCACCCCATATCTGGATCATAGTAATTTTTCCCATTACAGTACTCTATGTGTTGGGGTTGTGGGAGAGGGGAGTCTTTTTATTTTAATCTATTGCACTGTAATGTTATTTTTGAATGGGAAAAGCTCTATTAGTCAACTTTGGTTAATACGGTAGCACTTTTACCCATTCCTGTTGTTGGTACAGGGGGTAGGTGAAGGTAGTATTTACCCCAGGGTGGTGCTTAGGCCTTTCGGGAGGGTAGCGCGAAGGGTTAACCCCTTAATTACCTTAGCGTATCTTTTTTTGTCAGATTGTTAAAGCTCGTTATAAAGTTGTTAGAGCACGATACTGCACTGTTATCGAGGTTTAGTGAATAGCAAAATGGCAATCGCACTTTAAGGGCATTTAATATGCATTAAGCCATTTACAGTATCAAAGTTTAGTGAATGAGCCCCATTGTATGACACTGTGTGTGTGTTTGTGTGTGTGTGTATATATATATATATATATATATATATATATATATATATATGTGTGTCGCCCCGGTAAGAAATAGTGGGCTACATATCTTTCTTCTACTGGAGTAAGCCTGTTAAGGGCAGGCGCCAGTAGTAATCATGGGTTTTCCCCCCACCAAGCCCTGCCTTGAGTGATAGAGGTAGGCTCCTGACTCTGTGGCAGGCCTGAGACAGAGGGGAGGTCCTGCTGACATCATGAGGGGCAGGGCTGTATCTATTTAGTGGCTGCTCCTGTGTGTGTCAGAGTGGAGAGAGGGAGTTGAGAGAGTGGAGTTCTGTCCTGGGAGAGAGTGCTGGAGCAGAGAGAGAGATGGTCTGGGAGTTTGAAGGAGACAGGAGAGGAGACGCCCAGCACCTTGGGTAGAGCTGATAGCACTGTAGTGCTGTGGACCAATGCCCCTCACCCTGCTGAGGGGGTGAGGGGGGGAGATCTACCCTCACCCAGAGAGTACATCCTGGAGGTGGGGGTTGGGGTATTAAAGCCCCAAACAGCCCATCCTGCTAGGGTACAGCCTGGAGGAGAGGAGTGGAGGAATAGACCTGGTTACAATTGGAAGCACTGCGGCATATGAACTGCTGCGGTGCATGAACTGCTTCTTGAGTGCTGTGTTAAGGACAAAAAAGAGACATTGCTGCTTTTTTCTAAGACTGTGTGTGAGATCTGGATCATTTGCCCTGGGACCAGGGTTTCTCTGTAAGGGTCCCACCCCATATCCCTTGGGCTTATAGAGATGGAGGCGCTGCACCACAAGGACTGCTAAGAAGATGGAGGCATTTACCCCAGAAGCCTGTCCCTGTTATCCCCAATACCAACGCGGGAGACTCAGGCCCTCCTGTTCCTCACAGGTATGCACCACCAACATACACGTAATCCGCCCTCATTACGCCCTAGAGGTCCAATCTGTGACCGGGGGGGGAGAGGGGGGGGGACATGGGTTACATTTGGAGGCGAGCTGCTGAGATCCAGAACAGGACAGGCTTTCAGCAAAAGCAGAGCTGGAAGAGATAAGTGCATCTTCCATGCATGTACTGGAGAGAGTAGGGCATGTATGCATACCAGGGGAGTCAGGGGAGTGTGGATTCCCGCACAGTACGCCCTGGGTGCCCTAAGAGGGTGATGTAAGATGTGTGTGAGCATGGGCGTCCGCAGAAATGTTTTCAGGGGGGGGCATAATGTTAACTAGACAGAGAGAGAGAGTGGTTGTGGGGGTGTGTGGGTGGGTGACTGACACTTTGACTGACTGACTCGTGTGTGACTGACACTTGGGTGACTGACTGACACGTGGGTGGGTGACTGACTGACTGTGGGTTGGTGTCTGTATTCATTCACAGACAGACAGACAGACACAAACACACACCCTCCCTCTCTCAGACTCTGCCTCTCTCAGACGCTCCCTCTCTCAGACTCTCCCCCTCTCAGATTCTCCCCCTCTCAGATTCTCCCCCTCTCAGATTCTCCCCCTCTCAGACTCTCCCCCTCTCAGACTCTCCCCCTCTCAGACTCTCCCTCTCCCTCTCAGACTCTCCCTCTCAGACTCTCCCTCTCAGACTCTCCCTCTCCCTCTCAGACTCTCCCCCTCCCACTCTCCCTCTCAGACTCTCCCTCTCAGACTCTCCCTCTCAGACTCTCCCTCTCCCTCTCAGACTCTCCCTCTCCCTCTCAGACTCTCCCTCTCCCTCTCCCACTCTCCCTCTCAGACTCTCCCTCTCAGACTCTCCCTCTCAGACTTTCCCTCTCAGACTCTCCCTCTCACTCTCTCTCTCCCCCTCAGACTCTCTCCCCCTCAGACTCTCACAGACTCCCCCCCTCAGACTCCCTCGCTCACTCAGACTCTCTCACTCAGACTCAGACACACACACACACCCCACACACCACACACACCACACACCCCACTCTAATGCAGATAGTCCCAAGGTGTAGCCCCATCTCTTTCTTACCCCCTCTCTTCTTCATTCACTCTCTCCCCTCACCCCTCTCTTCCTCATTTCCTCTATTACACCCCCTGTTTCCTCACTCTCCCCCCTCCATCAATTATGCCCCTCTGACTCAAACCCACTCCCTGAATCCGTCCTCACATTCATTCCCTCCCCCCCTGATCTCACACACACACACACACACACACACACACACACCACTATACATATACACACACACACACATCACTATACATATATATACACACACACACACACACACACACATCATTATACACATATATATATATATACACACACACACACACACACACACATCACTATACATATATACACACACACACACACACACACACACACACATCACTATACATATATACACACATCACTATACATATATATATATATATACACACACACACACCACTATACATATACACACACACACACACACACACACACATCACTATACATATATATATACACACACACACACACACACACACACACACACACACACAGTGACATCACTATACATATACACACACACACACACACACACAAACACACACCACTATACATATATACACACACATACACACATCACTATATATATATATACACACACACACACACACACACACACACACACACACACACACACACACACACACACACACACACACACACACACACACACACACACACACACACACACACATCACTATACATATATATACACACACACACACACACACACACACACACACACATACACACACACACACATACACACACACACACACACACACACACACACACACACACACACACACACACTGTACTGCTTGCTCGGCTCCCCACTCAAGTAAAGCCAGGAAGAGGAGGGCTTGTGTCTGTGTGCAGAGGGATGCCCCGCCCCCTCTACAAGCACAGGGAAACAGCAGCAGCACAGAGTTTCTGCCCGCCACTGCTCTGCTCTGCTCTGCCCCCAGGTTTCGCCGCACAGGCTGTGCCCCCCCCTAAATAATTTGGCGCCCCCCAGTTTTGCGCACCGCTGAGATAGGGCTTGCGAGGGACAAAAAAAAAATCCTGGCAGCGTGCCAACACGCGCCAGCCAATCAGGAGACAAGGGAGGTTTGGTTTTTTTTTTTGCAGAAGAGCGCGATAAATCGTGTCACGCCAGTGCCAGTGCCCTCTGTTCCCTCTGTTCCCCGCCCAGGATCCAGGGGGGTTGCAAGCCCCCCTTTGCCCCCCCCTGCGGACGCCCATGGGTGTGAGGCTATAGCTGTCCTAGTCCCTTGAGGCAGGTAGTGTGAGGCAACTGGGGGGTTAGCCTGTTAACTTGTCCAGGGACCATGGCCCAGGGCCCACACTATGAGTGGCCAAAAGTAGGAGACGCCTGCACCTTAGGGAGATGCCTGGGTACACTAGCCAGCACCCACATAAAACACACTTCAGAGTACTTGCAGGAACCGTCAGCGAGTGCGGTGCACAGAGAAGGAGTTCTGCCTAGCCTGGGGTATGCCACATCATATCAGTGGGCAAACAGTCAGAAAAGCATGCAGAGAGCGTTCAGTGAGCAGTTTGAGTATAGTCAGTGTCTAGGAACGAGTTTTGCACTAGACACTGAGAATAGCGGTGATATACATTTGAAGGGCTCATCAAAGATGGCGGCCGTCCCTACATGTGCTCCGCGGAGCAAGAAAGAGTCCAAAATGGCGACAGCAGCGCCATCCACGGCCCAGCAGTTAGCAGCCGAGCTAAAATGGAGATTCCCGCCAATTCTGGAGCGCGCACGTGAATCGTGCAAAGAGACTGTGAGAGAAATGTGGAGGGAGATGTGCAGGGGTTTGGCGCCAAACCCAGATCCCCTGCAAGACGAGCGGAGCGGCGTGAAAGCCGAAAGCCCACCCACCTGTGCTGTGACTGGCCAACAGACAAGGCCACGTCACACAGAGTGAAGGAGTGCCCCTTCTCTTGTTTCCACCAGACGGAGGGGGCACAAGGAGAGACAATCAGGAGCGTCCTCCCCAGCGAAGGGAGGGGCAGGAAGTGAGAGCGAGGAACTTCACTTTTGTCTGGCATTCAAACAGCAAGGAGCTGAAACATTGAACTGTTCCACCCCTGAACTATCTATGTCAGAACTGAGCACGACGGTCTTCCAACTCCCAGGAGGCTTCCTGGTGGTGGAGATCGAGGGCCGAGAGTACCTCCCGTGTCTGTGCATCCACTGCAGGACACCCGGAACGGCCGCAAGCACCAAAGCACGATGCCCTCAATGTGGCACGTACTACCTATGGCCTAATGAACCGTGGCCCATGCTAAAGACCCCTCGGGGTGCCTCTCCGGGAACCCTAACGGAGGTGGCGGAGACGACCGACGAGGCTGCCCTTGTTCCCTGCACTACTACTGAGGTGGGAACCAAGGCCCAGCGGACTATCGAGCCGAGATAGATGGGGTGCAAGAGACTGATGGTTTAAATACATTCAAACATCTCTCACAGAGAAGGTTACGCAGCTGGTGGAACCGCACAGCACTAGATAACTACCTCTCTCGGAAAATTATCCCCAGAGGTTTGAGAATCAAATTGTTCCCAGCATTTGAATTCTCAGATAGCATTCTCAAAGACCGTTGGGAAACATCTCTGACCGCATGTTCTTTGGAACTTATAGCAATTTTCATAGAACACGACAAACAAACACTAACAGAACTAACTGAGAAAATTGAAACGGCCAAAAGAGATCTCAGGTGGAAACCGAGTTAATTAAATATGAGGAAGGTCTAATTGAATATTAAAAAAAAAGAAATTTAACAGGGACATAACTGACTTTGAGAAAAAACAGGTGTACAGGTGGAATAGAGGCAAGGGATCTAAAAAGATAAGATAACAGGCCCGAGATGTCTCTCTGTCCTTTCATCTGATGTTGACGCACCTCGTGCCTCAACCTCCACATCACTTCAACCCGGTTCCACGCTTACCTCCTCTTTTTTAGACGGGGCAAACACTCAAAAAGAGGAAGAGGAAGACAAGGCGGGGAAGGAAGACAGCTAAGAGACAGAGAGACATTCGGTTACAAACCGCAATACCAGCAGCGACGGGCCTGGTAGGGGAGGAACTAAACATTATTAACCTCTCTGATACCATCCTTTCAGAAGCCCAAACTATCCCTGAAAAAGGGCCAATCTTTTTCGCCCACAAGCCACATGGACAAATTTGAAGTCATCAAAGACTTAAATCTTTTCTGCCGCAAATTACTGCTTCATAAGCATTTTTTGAAACCCCGTGATACATATTTGGATTCCTCTTCAACTGTGATGTGGGATAAAGAAGAAATAGAGACACTAGACAACATGGATGCACTCCTAGATGAACAAGATTTAATTACCACCTCCACAAAGGACATCCTGTCACGTACAAAACCAACGTCAACGTTTTGTCCACCGATCCAGAGTTGCTCAGTTGTCGAGGTCTTTGCCGCAGCAGTGACTGAGGAGATCCTGAAGCTACCGCCATCTCATGGGACACAGAATTTGGGTAAGGATGAGTGGCTTTCTATCAAGGAATTACAGCAGATCCCCTCTGTGGTCATTAAACAATCTGATAAGGGGGTAGTGTAGTTATATGGCCCCAAAGTATGTATGAACGGGAGGCATACAGACAATTACAAGATACATCGTGTTACTCTGAATTAGCCTGTGACCATACACTCAGATTTAAGACTGATCTAGAACGCATATTGCATAATGCGCTAGATAATAAGACAATAACAAAATTTAACTATGACGGTTTACTGTCCAAATTCCCTGTAATCCCTACTTTTTACCTATTACCCAAAGTCCACAAGAATGCCTCCCGCCCACCGGGACGACCTATTGTCTCTGGCATAGGGGGTTTGTGTGAATCTGCCTGCCGCTTCCTTGATTCATTTCTGTGCCTCGCAGTTGTTAATTTACCGTCTTATTTACGTGACACAAAGGAGGTGCTGTCCAGGGTCGACTGCATCACGGTCGACGGGGATACTATCCTTGCGACCTGTGATGTAGAGTCCCTGTACACTTGCATCCCCCATCGGGAAGGTCTCCTGGCATCAAGATTCTACCTGTCTATGCAGGACATTCCAGGCGACCTTCTCGATTTCCTTATGGAATTATTACAATTCATACTCACCCACAACTACTTTATTTTCAAAAATAAATTTTATTTACAAGTCAGAGGCACAGCAATGGGAGCGGCATGTGCACCCTCCTATGCCAACTTATTGTTGGGATGGTGGGAAAGGGAGGTAGTCTTTTCAGACCTCCATCGCCACTTTAGCGACTTGGGCTTGTTGTGGCTGAGATACATTGATGATATCCTGGTTGTCTGGCATGGCACCAGTGATGCATTTGCAGATTTCATCAATGCACTCAACCACAACAAGCTCAACATCAAGCTCACTCACTTTTGCAGTCCCATCTCTGTGGTGTTCTTAGATGTTCTGATCAGCATTTATAGAACAGGTATGATTGAGACAGACATCCATCGTAAAAGCACTGCGACCAATTCCATTCTTCACGCGTCCAGTTTCCACCCTCAGCACCAAGTCTCAGGGATTCCCCGCAGTGAATTCCTGAGACTGAAGAGGAATTGTTCCTCTGATGCTACATTTCAAATCAGAGCCAAAGTATTTAAGACCAAGTTTCTTAATCGTGGGTATACCAAATCCCAGATTCAAAAAGGCTATAACAACTGCCGTAAAATAACCCGTGAGAGCCTTTTGCAAGTAAGACCCAAATACAAGGGCAGGAGACAAATTAGGTTCATCAGCACCTTTAACCGCCAATGGTCAGATCTTAGGGGCATCCTTCAAAAACATTGGGGGACCCTTATGATAAATTCTGAACTCAGGAACACACATGGCTACCGTGCGAGCCTGACAAGTAGGTGTTCCCCGAACCTAGGGGACAAATTGACATGCAGTCATTACGTCCCTCAGGCCAACCCTACCTTCCTGTCCCAACAACGCAAGTTGGGCTTCTATAAATGTGGCATGTGTTCAGCATGTAGACACATGCATCAAACATCTACATTTAAGAATTCCAACAAAACACACACATACAAGATACTCTCGTTCATAAATTGCAAAAGCAAGGGAGTAGTATATCATCTTGAATGTCCCTGTGGCCTTGCCTATGTGGGCATGACCACTAGAGAATTCCGCTTTCGCGTGTTGGAACACACTCGCAACATCAAAAATGCGCAAAGAGATGTAGATTCATGCAAGAATATTAGCTCAGTTGCGCGTCACTTTTTGCGCTGTCATGGGTCCGACAGTGCGGTCCTTTCTGCATTCGCCTTCGACAAGTCTCTCTCGGCGCCCGGGGTGGCGATTTTGAAAAGGCTTTGCTGAGGAGGGAGTGCAGATGGATCGTGCAGTTGGGCACCATGATACCACGTGGTCTCAATGACTATCTCGGATTTGCCATGTTTTTATAATTATTGCCCCTCTGGTTTGATTTGTTTTTTAACACCCTGGTCTGTTTATTTTCTAATGCTTGTATTTTCACTCTGTTCCTCCCATACATGCTTATACTGTGAACCAGCATTCCTGTTCTATACTGAAGATCCGTGGTTGCTGTGGATTACCGTAAAGAGATCATCTTCCCTACATTAAGAAAATCCATGGAAATCACTCATCCAATATGGGACCCGTGACAATATGCATCATGACTATTCCTTCTACATCCGGAGTATTTATGGGAATTGCTCCGTTACCACAGTACCTGTTTGTTCATCCAGCTGTAGACACGAATAACTCCAAATTGATTTTGGTTACATTTATAAACTTTGTACACCTACGGATTCAATATGGGTGTTGCTCTTTCCAGGACTTTTCCAGCTCCACTGTGTTTATTTTATCCGCTTGAAAATGCTTTCGTACATTTATTGGTTTGCATTTACTCTAAGTTATTGCATTCAATTTGCACAATTGCCCCACATATAATGTGGGATGGCCAACCGGGATTCTTGTTGTGAACCATTAATATTTTGAACATAATTATGCCAGGTATTATGCTTTTGGACAGTGATATTGCCTCATAGTGTGGCGTAAATAATGTTTGCATGCTTCTGCCAGTCTGCAATAGTACAGTTCAAGCAATCACGGTATAGATTTATGCTACCATCCATGACTTATGTAATGGCACTCAGCCATTTGCGTGTTATGCAACATGCATCTAAGACACATTGTATAACCCTATGACACAAGATTGGTGACCAAGAGATAAACTACCAATATAATTTTGTCTCAGGATATATACCTGGTAGCACTAATAACTTTGATGTCTCCAGCCATTTTAAGATGGCCATTGGAAACCGCATTTCTATATCTTATACATATATTCATCTACACGCATGGATTTGCGCTTAGTATTATCACCTGTTAACCTAAGATGTGGCCTATAGTCATGGAATGGGAAGTATTATAGCACTCTATATGACAGTTTTGATAATATCCAACTCTGTTGGGCTACATCCATGACTCATCCCTAAAACAACATGATAGGTGATATTGGAGGATCTTCTGATCTGGATGTGTTCCCTTAGTTCAGCAATAGATTGTTATGACAGAGATGTTGTTCGTACTAAACTGTGTTTGTATGTTACCATTAGTCCTCTGCCATTACCTTTCCAGCAGTAACCATTCCGTTTTATTGTAACAAGCAGGCAGTGTGCCTTCCCATCCCGTTTTGACAGGACTTTCTATGTAAATTGTTTACATGGTTGTTATAGCAACCGTACGGCACCACAAGCTTTGCGTGATGACGTCACACGCGTTACGCGATGACGTCACGCGCATCACTCGTGTACTTTGCTCCTGGACAAAGCAGGCAGCTGTATGTTAGCTGCAATCCTTTATTTCACTTTCCCCTGATTTATGGTCACTTTGGGCCACTGTGGGAGACTCTATGTCGCTTGTGGAGCTACGAAGCTCACAGCGTCATGACGTCACATGTACCACCCCTAAATTTACATAGGGACAGACGTAGTGAGCATCACATGACCCATACTGCCCAATAGCATTCACAGCTTCTCGGAATGGATCCAATGACGCTGTGTTACCAGCAGACACCCCTCCCCTCAACAGCTGCTTGCAATTCATTGATTTATATGGCGCAAATTTGACTGTTAAAATTTCCTTATAAAATCTAGCTCATTTTCTCCCTCACCACTCCCAGAAGAAGACAGTTTCTCGTCGAAACGCGTTAAAAGGAGTGGGAGTCTTGCTGAGGGGGGCCCCTACCTTTTTCCACCTGACATGGAATTTTGACCTACCTTTCTGCCAGTGACATCTACATACTGAGCGGTGACGTATTTTTTACTCTGTTACCTTCACAACTTGTGTACCCACACTATGTAACCATTGTATAAATTATATGGTAATTTTTCATGTGGTCACAAGATCTCAGTGTAGGTTGATTGTTACACAGGTGTGCTTAGATAAAGCCTCCTGTGTCCTGTGCATGTCTTGCTTTGGATCTAAACTTAGACCCTTGCCTCCAGGTCCACATTGTCTAGGTAGTGTTGAGCCCCCCTCACCTTTTAACCTTATCCCCTGTTTTATTCACTTCAATAACATTTCTTTTGTTACACTTCCATCTATGTCCGTGTGCTATTTAAAGTTTGGTTTCCCTCTGTTGTTTTCATATATATATATATATATATATATATTGATATATATATATATATATATATATATATATATATATATATATATATATATATTGTGACATAGTCCAAAGATGTTAGGCAGCTTTCTGCCCCATTTTAGAGCAGAAAGTGCAGGAATAGTTACAAATGATCCGTTCCACAGCTTCCCATTACCTCAGGCAGCTGGATGGAAAATCCAGACCACAGATTACAATGGCTCTAGTTCTCCCTCACCTGCTCTTCTAATCACATGCACAGGTATTTAGAGCAGAGAGGTTTTGCATTTCACTCTCTCTCCTTGGAGCCTGGGGGCTGGGGGTGTCGCTGCTCCCCTGCATCCAGTATCGGGGTTGACGGCCCCTCCACGTATCACAGTACCAGAGGATTTGCCTGGACTCCACGAACAGATAAGACAAAACAAATGGTTACTGCTGTTGCTAAAAGACTGTAATGTATCTTGTGACCCTAAATGAGAGAGCATTGTTTTAAGCTGGGGAACCAGTTTAGTTGGCCAGCAGCTGTTAGAGAGACTGATTCTGATGTGTAGTTAGATCCCTGAAAGGGATAGGATTTTGCTTATATGATTTTGGTTTTATTTCTTGAAATAACAGTGTGGGAAATATTGTAACACTGAAATATGTGAACTGCTGAATGAAAGTATCTGAGTACCTCTAACCTTCACATGTTAAAGCTGCAGTACCTTACTTGGATGAAAATAAAGCAGGCAGAAGCCTGAGTTAAGCAGCATAATACTTTGCATGATCCTGTTTGTTGTATAATTAACCCTAGAAGACTGTGTCGGGAAGAACCCAGACAGACGTCAGCACTACAAAAGAGGGGCGTTTGTCACATATGGTGGAGAATGCGGGTCGACACTAAAAAGTCTGTGGGTTTGCAAATAAATGCGGGGGTTTAAAATGGCCACCGAGCTGAACTAAAGTACAGATGCTATGAGTGAAGTCTGTCCCAATGTGTATATCAGTTGTGCTTCTAGCATACACAGAGAATGTGCGAAGTGTGGATGCAATAGCACCCTGAACCCAAACAGAAAACCAAAATGTTTTGCTGAAGAAGAAAAAAAAAAAAATTGCATCTAGCAAGTGCTGTTTGTAAAGCTAATGCATTTTGCTGAAGTGAGTGAATTTGCAGCTAGCAAGTGCTGTATGCAAGTTGCTGAAGGGAGTGAAATTGCAGCTAGCAAATTGTTCCTGCCGGGTTTCTAAAATGGCCGACGTGAAATGTTTATTTTGTAATGTACATAATCATGAAAAACAGTGTCCCTTCAGGCCATACGATGATGATGATGATGACGACTCGTATGTGGCCCCTGGAGGAGAGCCGTACCCACAGATGAATTTAGTATGCTGGGCCTGTCATAAAGTAGGTCACATGGAAGATGTGTGCCCCAAAATTTTCAAAGACAAACAGCTGCAAAAGCAAGCAACGCCCTATGTGTGCAAGCAAGATGTGGAAGCTGATACCAGTGAGCGTGTGCCCAGTACCACTGATATCTCTGGAGCTAATAAAGCAAAAAGAAAGAAGAAGAAAAAGAAAACTGTCCCTCAAGTCACAGGGGAAGTGACCGAGCCACTTGAACCTGCGCTGTCAGGACATGCGTCAGAAAAGCGCCGAGATGTGCTGCAGACCGGAGTGATCGGCAGAATTGTCACGGGAACAGTGGCAAAGGAAAAGGAGGAGCAAAGGGAAGCTGAATCCTTGAACCAGGATAAAGAGGCTTTGGTTTCTGCACTCCAAGCTGCCCGCCATAATTATGAAGTCCTGTGGCAGGATTTGGTGAAGGAGCGAGAATGTTGGAAGAAGGAGCAAGAATCTAACAATAAGGTGCGAGAAGCGAACGCCGAGTTACAGAGGTGTATACTTCCAGCTTTACAAGAGCACGAGGCTTTGAAGAAAACAGAGTCTCTCTTACGGAGTGAGCTGGAAGAGGTGACGACTAGTCTGGAAAAGGCCAACACCGTAATTGTCACCATGGATGAAAAACAGATTAAGTCTGACAAATTGATTGCTATCCTAAAACAGAAATACGGGAAGGCTCTACAAGAGGTTCATGCGCTCAGCACAGAGGTGCAACACTTGCGCCTGGAGGTCCACGGTCTGAACACAGAGCTGGGAATGTTGAAGCAAACCCATGAGATTGCCCTAAGTGAGTTAGAGACTGTAAAGCAAGAAAATGAGACTCTGAAATTGGAAAATTCAGATTTGACTGACCAAGCAGAAAAAATAAAGAAACAGTTGACTCAGGAAAAATTAGAAGTGCAGGAAGCACTGATGCACACTCAGAGCCAGCACCAGGAAGAAATGGACGCTCTGAGAACAGAATTGCGAGATGTATGCACAAAACAGAATTCTCTCGTGGAGGAACTTAACATTTTGAAAAAGGAGAAAAGCATTAGAATAATTCAGAAGCACTGCAAAGCTCTTATCCAAGGAAGAAGGGAAAGAGAAAATTATCAGCGTAAACGCGCCGCAACTATCATCCTACAGGCTGCCTACAGAGGGATGAAAATTTGTGTGTTCAATCACCGGAATAAAGCAGCCTGTGTTCTTCAATCATTCTACCGTGCCCGCATGGTACGAAACAGGTTCCTCATTATGAAAGGAGCAACTATAAAAATCCAGTCTCTGACTAGGATGACACAGAACAGGATTCGCTATCAAACCCTGAGAAATGCGTCACTGGTTATCCAGCGGTACTTCCGCCTGAATAAATGTAGACCTCAGGAAAGAGAGGTCCAAGACTACATGCCTGCCGGCTGCAAAGGTAAAATGCCACAGGGTACAGCCGGAGTTAGTGAGAGCCCCATCAAGGTGAAGGTGCTCCAGGTAGTCAGTGCTTCATCTTCTAAGTACCATATAATTGCCCCAAAGGAAAAATCCCAAATCTCTGAGAGTGATGGTCGTGAGAAAATACATGGCAGTAAGAAGTACCTTAAAGGTTCAAAGGTCGCAAATCAAAAGCGACGAAGGTCAACGCTGGCCTTGAATTTTTCCAGATCTCGCCACTCTGGGCCACAATATAAAGACAAAGACTATCCGGGCCCAGAGTTCCGTCAGAAGCTAAAGAAACAGTCCAGTCATTTGCAGTTTGCAGCGGCCTATGAAATAAAGTCAGGAAATGTAATGGACTGGAAGTCAAAAAAAAAAAAAAAAATGTGTTTGGGGAATTGACCGATATTTTTTTGTTATTACACGTGTGGACTATGTCACGGACACTTAACTATGCAAATAAGCTATTGTAGTTAAGGTATATTAGGCCTCTAGAATAAGCATTTTGTCAAGGGTACAGTGTTATATTGGTTCTCTGTGTTGAAAATGTAGCTAAACTACAAATTAATATACAGGGTTGATGGCCCTTTCAGTTGGTAAATTATATAATGAAGTTCATATTCGTGTCATGTGAATACTTAATGTTGTACTGAGGAGTTAGCTCAAGTATTTCAGGTAGGACGCTCACCCCAGTGAGGTCCATGGCCGCTCACCCCAGTAGGTGTGAGCTGGGGAGGGAGATATGTGACATAGTCCAAAGATGTTAGGCAGCTTTCTGCCCCATTTTAGAGCAGAAAGTGCAGGAATAGTTACAAATGATCCGTTCCACAGCTTCCCATTACCTCAGGCAGCTGGATGGAAAATCCAGACCACAGATTACAATGGCTCTAGTTCTCCCTCACCTGCTCTTCTAATCACATGCACAGGTATTTAGAGCAGAGAGGTTTTGCATTTCACTCTCTCTCCTTGGAGCCTGGGGGCTGGGGGTGTCGCTGCTCCCCTGCATCCAGTATCGGGGTTGACGGCCCCTCCACGTATCACAGTACCAGAGGATTTGCCTGGACTCCACGAACAGATAAGACAAAACAAATGGTTACTGCTGTTGCTAAAAGACTGTAATGTATCTTGTGACCCTAAATGAGAGAGCATTGTTTTAAGCTGGGGAACCAGTTTAGTTGGCCAGCAGCTGTTAGAGAGACTGATTCTGATGTGTAGTTAGATCCCTGAAAGGGATAGGATTTTGCTTATATGATTTTGGTTTTATTTCTTGAAATAACAGTGTGGGAAATATTGTAACACTGAAATATGTGAACTGCTGAATGAAAGTATCTGAGTACCTCTAACCTTCACATGTTAAAGCTGCAGTACCTTACTTGGATGAAAATAAAGCAGGCAGAAGCCTGAGTTAAGCAGCATAATACTTTGCATGATCCTGTTTGTTGTATAATTAACCCTAGAAGACTGTGTCGGGAAGAACCCAGACAGACGTCAGCACTACAAAAGAGGGGCGTTTGTCACAATATATATATATGTATATATAAATATATATATAAATATATATATATGTATATATAAATATATATATAATATATATATATATATATATATATATATATATATATATATATATATATATATATATATATATATATATATATGTGTGTGTGTAGAGGTATCAGTACCTGGCGAACAGGACCTCCTACAGTTCTATGACAACTTCAATACTTTCCACCCGACCATCAACCTCAAACTCACCCATTCCCCGGATGAAGTACATTTCCTAGACACCACCATTACTATAAAGAACAACCAACTACAGACCTCTGTACCGCAAACCTACAGACAGAGCCAGCTATTTGAGGGACAACAGCTTCCACCCGACACACACCAAACATGCAACCATCTACAGTCAAGCCATACGATACAACCGGATATGCTCCGACACAGCAGACAGAGACCAGCAGATTAAAGCCTTGCGATCAGATTTTAGCTATATGTATGCACACACAGCTATCTCTCACACATACTAATACTCCTTGTTTTTCCATCCCTATACACCAATAGGGACCACTAAGTATCCACACACACTTTTAGTTGTGCTACTAACTCTCACATTTCCACACCCACCCACACCATTTATATCCACTCCCACTCCACACACACCTTGTGTAAAGCACTGTATATACTGTGGGCTCTCCATTCATTTTTATTCACACTGATACACATACACACTCTTTCTTCAGTTGCTTTCAGTAACCATTTAACACCTCTAGCCATAAAACACATCCACACCGGGGGAAGAAACAGCACAGATAACATTCCAAGAGACACTGTTTTTAAGTTTACCTTTTGCTTCATTCATTGTAACATCGCCGGAAGAAGAGATCAGTGTATCTCGAAAGCTCGCACAAATAAAAGCATTTCGTTAGCCACAGAACGGTATCATCTATTTTTTTTTTTGATTATATATATATATATAAATATATAATCAAAAAATAAATAGATGATACCGTTCTGTGGCTAACGAAATGCTTTTATTTGTGCGAGCTTTCGAGATACACTGATCTCTTAATCCGGCGATGTTACAATGAATGAAGCAAGCAAAAGCTATACTATAAACATTGTCTATTGGAATGTTATCTGTGCTGGTCCTTCCCCCGGTGTGGATGTGTTTTATGGCTGGAGGTGTCAAAAGGTTCCTGAAAGCAAGTGATGAAAGAGTGTGTATGTGTATCAGTTTGAATTAAATATATATATATGTAGCCCCGGTAAGAAATAGTGGGCTACATATCTTTCTCCTACTGGAGTAAGTCCAGTTAAGGGTAGGCACCAGTAGTAATCATGGGTTTTCCCCCCACCAAGCCCTGCCTTGAGTGATAGAGGTAGGCTCCTGACTCTGTGGCAGGCCTGAGACAGAGGGGAGGTCCTGCTGACATCATGAGGGGCAGGGCTGTATCTATTTAGTGGGCTGCTCCTGTGTGTGTCAGAGTGGAGAGAGGGAGTTGAGAGAGTGGAGTTCTGTCCTGGGAGCAGAGAGTGCTGGAGCAGAGAGAGAGAGAGAGAGATGGTCTGGGAGTTTGAAGGAGACAGGAGAGGAGACGCCCAGCACCTTGAGTAGAGCTGATAGCACTGTAGTGCTGTGGACCAATGCCCCTCACCCTGCTGAGGGGGTGAGGGGGGGGGGAGATCTACCCTCACCCAGAGAGTACATCCTGGAGGTGGGGGTTGGGGTATTGAAGCCCCAAACAGCCCATCCTGCTAGGGTACAGCCTGGAGGAGAGGAGTGGAGGAATAGACCTAGTTACAATTGGAAGCACTGCGGCATATGAACTGCTGCGGTGCATGAACTGCTTCTTGAGTGCTGTGTTAAGGACAATAAAGAGACATTGCTGCTTTTATCTAAGACTGTGTGTGAGATCTGGATCATTCGCCCTGGGACCAGGGTTTCTCTGTAAGGGTCCCACCCCATATCCCTTGGGCTTATAGAGATTGAGGCGCTGCACCACAAGGACTGCTAAGAAGATGGAGGCATATACCCAGAAGCCTGTCCCTGTTATCCCCAATACCAACGCGGAGAGACTCAGGCCCTCCTGTTCCTCACAGGTATGCACCACCAACATACACGTAATCCGCCCTCACTACGCCCTAGAGGTCCAATCTGCGACCGGGGGGGGGGGGGACATGGGTTACATATATTTGTATATGTATATGTATATGTGTATATGTGTACATATGTACATTTCCCAGAATCCCTTGCTGCAGTGGAAGTGCTGTATGCTGGGTGATAATGGGGAAAGGCGGGGTTGCAGACCTGCCTAAGACATGCATATGAGCATACAGTTATATTTGCATATATATATATATATATATATATATATGTATTGTATGTATTGTGAAAGGTTGAGTCCCAGCCTTTATTTAAAGAAGCGGCAGCATCAGACCCTGAGAAGAATGAAAGAGGCTTTTGCTGTTCTCTGAACCTTCTTTTTATTAGGGATTCCACATTCAGGTGTATGACAACCAGTTCTCCCAGCGTGATGTCTCCAGCCACAGAATAGCCAGCAATATCTGCATTAGAAAGTTTGCATCCTTTCACTGAAGTTCCACAGACATCCTTATATCACATAACAGCAACAAGGAGTGCAGAAAATGAACAACCTACTATCACACAGCAACAACAAGGAGTGCAGCCGCCCAGGGAAAAAAAACCCCTCCCTTTTATTACTGGTTAATTTGGACCAAACCAAATTAAGTATACCACACAGGGGAGTTGTCTCCCAAAACTTACACAATTAGCAAACATAATACACTTCACACAACATACAATTTTCTATAGCAAGCCCCAAAACAGTACCTTTTACAAACATCCCATGCATGTCTTTACTCTGCTAAATAAATGACATTCAGTATCACTTACTTTAATTTCCCCCCCTCCATACCATGGTATAATCCACCCTGGATGGTATGCAGAAAGGCAACGCCCTTTTCCTTTTTAACAGGGACTGCCCATGGCTGTGTAACATCAAACTGTGTTCAACACCAACCAGACCTGTATTGCACTGACTGACCTCAGGACACCACACCAAAGGTTAGTAAAGTTTCAGATAAAGGAAACAAAAAAAAGATCGCTGGGCCCAGCAAAAAAAGACAGAAACAGAATGAAAGTAAGATAAAGTGGTGCACTTGATGCCAGAAAGCAAACATGCATTTAACTTCTACAAAAGTACAAGCAGCCCTGTCACAGTATATATATTGTATTGTATTGTATGTCTTTATTTATATAGCGCCATAAATGTACATAGCGCTTCACAGTAGTAATACATATCATATAAATAACAAATAATATAAATAACAGATCATGGGAATAAGTGCTTCAGACATACTGTAAAAGTAACATTAAGGAAGGAGTCCCTGCTCCGAGGAGCTTACAATCTAATTGGTAGGTAGGGAGAACATACAGAGACAGTAGGAGGGAATACCAGTAAGTGCGTCTGCAGGGGGCCAAGCTTTATGTGTCATGTGTCCATGATTATCCAGTGCTACTCAAATGCTTCTTTAAGCAGATGTGTCTTAAGGTGAGTCTTAAAGGTGGATAGCGAGGGGGCTTTATATATCTATATATATCCCAATGATAGCATGTATGAATAGATGAATAAAAATAAACTACAGTATGTATATGAAAATACAAAGATGCTAAAAAGCATACTCCTGAATCCCAATCACTCCCCTTCTAATAATTAACTAATTATTCCAAAGCTAATCAGAAGATTAGTGAAAAATAACAATACAGGACGCTTTCGAGGTTCTGGTTGCCTCCGCATCGGCGATGTGCTGCAGCCACACTATATTTACTCTGCTGCTAGCACCCTCCAACTCAGTACCTGTATATTTAGGCACACTGCTATTTATATAGATTGATCCTTTTGGATTAAGTGCATATTGTTCGCACCTTGGCCATACTGTGGATAGGTGTTGCCATTGACAGTTTCCTCATTGTTGCATACACAGGCAACTCATATCCATGCACAACTCTACCACTCCCTTACTCATTGCATGAATCATTTGAGATACTCTACTATTCAACATAGGCTGGGCTATTAAGCTTAGCATATGTAGATAGTGTCTGATTGACTGTAACACTGTCAATTCTTGTGAATATCCATACATACTCATTTTAATTGATAGTGATATATCTTTTAATCCGGTTTCCATTCAATATGATATTTTATTGATCGTGGTGTGCATTCAAGTGATTTTCTTCTGGAGGCCTTTTCTTTAGCCCTTTGCTTTTTCGTATATAAAAAATAACAAATAATAAATGAATAGGCATTAAATATCAAAAATAATATAAACAAATCTATGAAAAAGAATTCATAAATATAATGGGTATAAAATAATGAACACTAACTCTAACAGTTCGGTTTGTTTTATTTCCATGTTTAGTCCGGGGTTTGGATTCTTAAACATTTTCATGTTTTGGTTTGAGTTTGGCAAAAGCGCAGTTTGTTTGGGGTTTGATTTCTATTTAGTTTTGGAAGGTAAAAGGTTTTGATAGTGGTACATAAGTGTGTTCCCAAGCACTCAAAGACAGAAACTGCATTATATATTTTTTTTAAAAAATCACGTTCTTATTAAAATCATTTAGAGAAAACTTGATAAGGAAAAAAACAATCTCGTCTGTATAAGTCATTATTTGCAACACATCATGAGGCAAATGTCTCTACTCGGTACAATCAGTAATCGTGCCGTATAAATATATGTAGTAGAGACCTTTTTATGGTAGGGGAAATCTCGTCGTGACTTGCACAGTAAACACAATAGAAAGAATCTTGGAAAAAAATATCAAAACAGTAAGATGAGATAAGTATACAGTGTCACAAAAGCCTCTGGCGGGGGGCAAACCTTTTTGAGCACTAGTGACTCTTCTTCTGGCCCACTCTCACATGAAAATTAGCCTGTTGTACTTCCCTGCTCACAATGTGCTCATTCCTATCCCTTAGTATAAAAAAAACAGCATAACACTTGTGGCCTCTCCCATAACATCCTGGGACTCCCTCTGCGTCTGTGTGCCACATGGTCATAATCCCAGTTTCAAGTGTAGACCCCTGGTCTATTTCACAGCCTCAAAGAAAAAATTCTAACTTCAAGCTTCATGGTGCTACAGTATTACATAGTTTTGCATCAATGAAGTGTACTGTACATCGCTTAGTCCAATAGAAATATTAGTGTCTTTACAATATTAAAGGTTGTGTATCAAGAAACACTAATTTCCTATCTGCCTACAATTGACTGTATATCCCCTATTTAAAATGGCAACAAGAGAGCAGAGGCACAGTTAGAGCTACATGCATTTACATTTAAATGGTGGACATTAATGTTTTGTTTACTGAGCCTTACCTCACTTCACACCCTATTGAAATGGGGCCTCAAAGGCCATGTTCATGCTACAGTATGTTAAAGTGCAAACAAAAGACATAGATCCCCAATGCAACATGACAAATCATATAGCTAAATACTTATTTGTTCTTTTCTCACAAGCTTGGGTCACTTAGTTAAATTCGTTTGCCAAATAATTTATAAGCTTGCAAACCACGTCACAGTGTAACCTCTTTCTGCAAGTCCTAACACTATCTCTGCAAACATTCTCCTTATCTCTATAATATGAGGAAGAAGTCAAGGCACACCGTGACATGGTTTGCAAGCTTATAAATGCTTCAAAAGAATTGAACTACGTGACCCCCACTTATGAGAAAAGAACAGATAAGTATTTAAATATATGATTTTTCATGTTGGATGTTGCATTGGGGTTCTCTGTCTTTTTTTTTATACATACTGTAGTCACATACCCAGTAGCATTCCTGTTTGACATAAATATATATTGTGAGGTGGGATTGGGTTTGAGCTTACAGGGGTTGTGTGTATGTCTAAGTGTAGTTGTATTAAGATTTGTCATGTATTTTGAGTTCATTAGTTGGCAATTTTATGTAGTGGCTATAGGAGTTACTGTAGGAAGGAGTTACCAGGCACACATCATAATGGGATGCATCAATTGTTGTCTGATTTCCTCAATTTTTTTCCTTTCCCTGACAGGAAACAATATCTAATTTATTTATTTTTTGCTTAGGTGACCACTCTAAAAGAGTGGCCAGGCCGATTGAAAAGGAAGGGTGCTCCCGACCTGATGCATCATGTAATGGCTCCTGGAGCAACCCCAAGAAGCAGACATGCTGAAGGTCCGGTAGCACTCTAAAGGTTAAACATTGATGAACTAGGATAGCAAAATAAATGGGTATAGGCTGCACTCAATGTTTATAAAATGATAGAAACATCTTCAAAAGGTGCTGATGCAAACAGGGTTGTCCTGTCCACACTACTCATGGATAAATGTACTGTAGGCAGGGCCACAGGCAGCTTTCCCCGGGCACAGGACTAAAGTTTCCACTGGGGCACCCAACCCACATGCCGGCAGCCTTCCGGAAACCCTCCCCCCCTCTTTTCTCTTACACCCCCCCCCCACCCTTCTAACACGTCTTTGCTCCCTCACCCACCTCTTACTCTCCCCATCACCCTTTCCTTCTCCCCTTCCCTTATACCCCCACCTCTCAACCTTTCCCTCAACCCTATGTATTTCCCCCCCACTCAATGACCCCCTCCCATATATAAATTTAGATAGATAGATAGATAGATAGATAGATAGAGACCAAAATGCCTCCCCTATGGAGAAATCATGAAAGAGCACTCAGAGATAGAAGCAAAAAGAAACCTGTATTTAAGAATAAATAGCACACTTATTTCCAGTATATCTATCTATATATATATCTATATATATATATATATATATATATATATAGATATATATATCTATATATATATATATATATATAGATATATATATAGATAGATATACTGGAAATAAGTGTGCTATTTATTCTTAAATACAGGTTTCTTTTTGCTTCTATCTCTGAGTGCTCTTTCATGATTTCTCCATAGGGGAGGCATTTATATATATATTTGTATTTATATATATATATATATTTAGATATATATATATATATATATATGTATATGTAGCCCATGTACCCCCACCCAATCTCATATCGGGTACCTTAGGATGTCTCAAGGTCTGGCTACATGTCTGAATGTGGTGCATACCTGCTGGCAACAGGAGGGCCTGAGTCTCCTGCGGTTACATGGGGGACATCAAGACAGGTTTCTGGGGTGGATGCCTTTGTTCTCATTCTAATGGTGCAGCGCCTCCATCTGTAGTAAGCCCCAGGGATATGGGATGGAATCCCTACCACAGAATGCCCTCCATGGGGTGAGAGATTCCAGTCTCCACACAAGTCTCTTTCAATTAGCAGCAGCTCTTTATTTGTCTCTCTCTCCACAGCATACAGACAGGTATCACATAGGAACAAGCAGCCAGCTGTACTCCCTTAGGATGTCCCTGCCTCCACTCTGGGCCTCAGGGGCACCCAGAGTGGAGCTAGCTCTTCCCTCACCTCCTAAGCAGGATGAGAGGTACTTGGTCCACCTATCTATCAGCTCTAACCTTCTTCTTCACTCTACTCACACACTAACTAGACCTACCAAATAGGAAGTGCACTGCTCTTTATGATTTCAGCAGGCACCGCCCCTGTGTCTCTTAATTGGACACAGGGTCAGGTGACCTACCTTCACCATTTCAGGGCAAGTGCTTGAGGTGGGGAAAACCCATGATAACTCCTGGCAACCTGCCCTTAATAGGGATTACTGCACAGGAGGAGGATAGAAATATAGCCCATAATCTTATCAGGGCTACATACATACATACATACATACATACATACATACATACATCGTCCGTCCGTCCGTCCGTATTAACAGACAGACAGACAATAAGCCCCCCTCCAAAAACACACACAAATACAAACCCAATAAGCGCCCTCCCCAAATACACACACATACACACACACACAATAAGTCCCCCTCCCAAAAATACACACACACAATAAGGCCCCCTCCCCAAATACACACACAATAAGTCCCCACTCCCCAAATACACACACACTAAACCCCTCTCTAAATACACACAACACACACACACACACCCAGGTAAGGTGCCTGGGTGGGTGGTATGAGCAGGGCCTGGGCATGTGGGCTTACCTGGGGCCCTTGGATGTGCTTGCTAGAGACACATGGCCGGTGCACAGGAGAGTCCTGCAGGCCCACCAAAGGGTCTGAGGAAGGAAGGGAAAGATGGGCGGTGACCAGCAAAGGTGAGGGCCCTTCGTTCCTGCAGGAGAGGTGGGAAGGGAGAGACAGATGGGTGTGGCAGTCAGAAAAGGGGAGGGCCCTTTTTGCCGGCAGAGAGTGAAATGTAGGGTTGCCAGCAGGGAGGCTGGACTCCTTGACGGGCCCGGGACAATAGTCCCGGCTGTCCATCCCTGTTTTTGGCCCTGACTGTAGGTAAGGAAGGATGTATGCAGCACACTGAAATAATAAAGTACAATTTATGGTACAAAATGTATTTACTTAAACCTTAGAGCAGGACAAAAAACAGAACTGATAAAATTTCAGGGCAGTAGATTTTTCGTCAGATCCCCCCCTCCCCCAGTGTCTGAACTAGGATAGCAAAAATAATAAAAAAATACTCTACATGTGTTTCTTTTTAAAATAAAATAACTCTTGTTGTTAAGTCACATGCAGTAAGTATGCTGCACAAAATGCTGCAAAAGCAGCTGCTTAAAGTTAGTTCTTGATGTATCTGTAATTTTGCACGAGAAAATGATAAAAATAGCAATGAGTTCTATGGAGAGCACTGGTTCTGTACGTCTGGCATCACTGACAGAAATCCCCAAAACAAGAAGCTGCAAGAAAACATTTCAATTTGTTTTACAAATAAGTCCAATATTTCTAAGGAGGGTCACATACTTGCTTGAGAATAGTTATATTTTATTGCTTTCTGTTATTTCTAAAAAAAAAAAAACCTCTTCAAGTGCTTCTGGGACATTGTTCTTGTTGATATGTTACCGGCAGTGCTTTCCTGGCAAACAGTAATGATATAAACGGGCTCAATTACAGTATCCAACTAGGGAAGGGGCGGCCAACTCCAGTCCTCAAGGGCCACTAACAGGTCAGGTTTTAAGGATATTCCTGCTTCAGCACAGATGGCTCAGTCATTCACTGAGCCACTGATTGAGCCACCTGTGCTGAAGCAGGAATATCCTTAAAACCTGACCTGTTGTTGGCCCTTGAGGACTGGAGCTAGCCTCCCCAGTACTAGGGCATATTCTGCCACCTTTGTTTGTTTCTGATATTCTTTGATTACCATTGGATTCTTCCCTTTTTCAAATATAAATGGATATTGATCAGATTCACAATTGTTTGTAAAGTCTCCAATTATCTATTGTAATAAACAGCAAATGTAACATTTTTGGAAGGGTAATGAAGTAGAGTGCAAAGTGCAAGAATGGATGTATATTATTTAATAATGAGAAACAACTAGAAATGTGTGGAACGTTTGCATGAGGTCACAAATCACGCAAAAATTAGCCAATTTTGAGTCAGAAGAAAAAAAACACGGCTGAGTCGGGGTTTGCAAGTGTAGCCATGTATAAAAATGGTACACAGTTCTTTCTCATGCTGGCAGTAAACCTGGTAAGTATGCAGGATTGCCAGCATCAATCATGGAGGTTTGCCCTCACACCCTGGTGAGGTGTCATATGTAAACAAGGGGAGTGGTAACATGCTCTGTGTCCACTGTTAGTGACACAAGAGGTGTGGCTGTTTTCTGAGTCTATATAAGACACGTCACTACCTAAAGTTAGTGTGTTAAGCAGTGGTTCTGTAGTGGTTGGAGAGTGTTAATCAAGGGATCCGTTATGATCCAGTTCTGGAGGTCTGCAGCAGTTAAGGCTGTCAGATATAATTGGTAGTTATCTACCCTGTGATCAGGGACCTGACACAGGTGGGGATCTCCCTGAGGGGAGAGGTGACCCAACTCCATTGGGAGGGAAAGAACTTCTGAAAGAATGTACTACACTAATAAAGACATACAATACAATACAATGCCACGATGAGCGGCTAAGACGACCGCTGGGAGGGGCAGTCTGCATGATGATGTCAATAAAGATGCCCAGTTTCACAAGACCCTTGCTGTGTATGTGTGGAGTCATTACACAGAAGGAGGCACCACAGAGGAGGTCCTCATCAGACACATCCCCCTGCGGCCGCAGAGATCCTGATGAGGTGGAGGTGCTGCATCAGATGTGAGTAGGACTCTAAGCACACTACCTCAGATGCCTGTCATGCTGATATCCCCATACCATCCAAGCGGGAGACTCAGGAGTCCTGTCAGCCAGCAGGTGCACCACACGACATACAGACATGTAATGGGGCCAGTAGACCACAGGGGCCAATGTGAGATTGGGTGGGGGCCTGTAAAACCGTTACACAAGCAATTCACCAAGTGGTTGTACATCCCAATTTCCTTTACTATGTTAACTTGCAAAATTCTCTAAAATGGCTAAATGCATTTTTAACATTCTTTAAAATTGTTCGAATTAATTAGTGCTGAAACTATAAATGAGGCAGACACGCTATGGGCCATTGCATATCTCATTAGCATATGCTTAACGCCACATTATTTTAGCTCAACATTGCGTCAGCTTTCACATGAGCTCTAAAGAAGAAAAACTGGAGTGTACAAATTGCAAATAAGTGATTGGGATCAAGTGACCAAGTGGGTAATTAAAGAAACATCAATAACTGAATTAGCAAATCAACATAAACACATAAGTAAATATATATTGTGATATGACTGTTGATGTGCAACAGTGAAAAAAATAAATATATACATACAGTGCACACATGTTGAATAAAAAATGCTTCTCTTGTCAGCTGGGGAAGAGATACAATCCTAGAGAGCCGTGGCTCATAGAAAGTGAAGGCTCAACTCCACATTATTAGAAACAAATACAAAAAAAGCACACAACTCTCCTAGTGTATTACTGTACTACTGATAAAAGCATGAAAAGGTAAAAACGCATGTACAAAATAAATGAGAAATATAAGCTTATCGTATGTAAAGATCGCTGTAGCTCTGGAGACTGTTGCCTCTCTCCCTATCGATGTCTGTGTAATTGTAGAGGTATACAAGGTACCAATATGCGTCTCTCCCGATGTCAGAAAAACATGCTGCATGCCTCTCCAGTGTTGCCGTCTCTCAGTCCTCACTTCCCCCGAATGGTAGACGGGGGCGCTCGGCGATGACATCGGCTCCAGCTGTACTGGATAGCTAGGCAAAGGTCCCAAATGAGATGGTTATAGGAATTTTGCACTGCCAATCTCCAATTTAATCCAATAGTATAATTCTTAGCAAGAGTCACAAATAGTCTCTTAATGTCCTTAAATGAATTCCAACGCATTTTTTGGCTGTTAATGTATATTTTGGTAGGGGTCCTATGTTTATATGTTTAAGAATATATGCTCTATTTTTTGTCAGCTCAGGTACAATATGTATAGCTGTAGGGAAAAAGTATGGGAACTCTGTTTTAACACAGACCAGAAGTCACTTCTAATACAGTTGCTCCCTGCTGAGATCAAGCCCCATATATCCTGTTTGACCAGAATCCTGAGATATTCAAACTGTCCTATCAGCAATGTACGATAGCCACGGCAACTGGGGGTTAGCTGACAGAAAATAGCTTTGTTAAGGATAACTATAGCAACGACAGCTGGGCTGGGGGGTAACTGAAAGGAATATGGCATTGTTAAGGACAACTGACTTCTGTTAAGTGTACATGGCAACTTGGCAACCTGAATGAATTGTAACTATGTGACAACAACCCGAAAGGGCTATAAGAACTGATGCATATGCCCATTAAAGCAGACCAGTGAGTGAGAACGATACCTTGTGTCCAAATTATTCACTTGTCTCCAGGTGCCTGTCCAGCTATCCTGTCCAGCACATTGAACCTGAAAGGGACCTCCCGGGAGGCAGTCTAGTCCACAGGGTAGACCTGCTACCGTAGGCGGAAAGCAGACCATATTTTCATTGGCTCTATCCCACTTCATCAGGTAGTCCCTGATGCGAGGGTTGAGCACCTGCAGCGCTGTAGAGCAGAGATGGGCAATGATTTTTTTATTGATTTGGATCCGACTCGGATCGACCGGGTTCCTATGGTCTACATATTTCCGCAAATCAGTCTCAAAAAGGGCAATTCGTCTGTCCCGGAAATTTTTAAGAATCCAATTAGTTGATTCTGCAATCCGCACGTGGTAAAATCCACGATCTGATTGCAGAATCCACGGATTGTAATTTTTAATACCAGCAGATTGTATCCAATGGCAGTTTTGGATTAAGATGCACGGATTGAAACTAGAACAATCTGTCTCCGGATTTTACACAGCGGAACGGATTTTTAATGGAAAGCTCGTGAAATTCCACTAAATGGATTTTGCCAGTTCGTCCATCTCTACTGGAGAGGCTTTCAGCATGTTTTTCTGATATCAGGGAAAGATGCATCTTAGTGCCTTGTATACCTCCGCAGTCACACAGAAATCGCTAAATGAAGAGGGAGCAGTCTCCAGAGCTACAGCGATCATTTCATATGATAAACTTATTAACATTTATTTTGTGCATGTGTTTTGTACCTTCATATTATTTTATCTGTAATACAATAATACACTATAATAGCTGCACGCTCTTTCCTTGTACATGTTTCACACCAGGTCGCCCTATTTTAGCGGTGAAAAGAAATGCAGCTATGTCAAAGTTCTCCGATGATTCACCATGCAATAAATCAATGCGTATCGCAAATTAATTTAATAAGCTATCTTGTGAAATTCTGTAAAATCCGCAGATTCGCTTAATGCTTAAATAGGGCACACGCACCATGTTTTGCTTACTGTCTGTTGATGAGGAGTTGCTGAAAGCTTACTAATTTAGCGGCATCATTACCCCATTTAATGCTTAAGATGTCACAAATACATATTGACCGTTTTGCACATCTCTATTTAGAATCAACATTAGTCAAGAAAAATACATTAAACTACAGTACATTATAGCACATATTTCACTGTAATTGTTCTGCATATATGTGTGTAACAGTTGTTCCCTCTAGTGTGACCCACCCAATCTTATATTGGCCTGTGTGGTCTAACCAGCCCCATTACATGGTCATGTTTGGTGGTGCACCTGTAGGCAACAGGACTCCTGAGTCTCCCGCATGATGGTATTCGGGGATTGTCAATCAAGACAGGCAGCTGAGGTAGTGTGTGCGAGTCCTACCTATATCACGTGCAGCGCCTCCACCTCATCAGGGTCTATGCATCCGCAGGGAGATGGTCCTGATGAAGAACTCCTTCTTGGTGGTGCCGTCCACTGGAGAGTAACATCACAGTCACACAGTGGGGTTATCATTGAACAATACATCTTTTTTGTTGCTTGGTGGGCAAGCTGCCCTTCACAGCTAGCTGTCTCAGCTGCACATAGTCCTATGCTGTCCCTTTGCCAGGTACACCCTCCCAATTTATTTATTTATAAAATATTTTACCAGGAAGTAATACATAGAGAGTTACCTCTTGTTTTCAAGTATGTCCTGGGCACAGAGTAAAACAAATAATACATGGTTACAAGTACAGTTACATAAATATATAAGACATTGCGTACACAGTTAAAGAAAATATATATTATGAGCGTATGAAACAGTTACAGACCAGGTTAAAATGTGAGACAGCCTTAGATTTGAAAGAATTTAAACTGGTGGTGGATGTGAGAGTCTCTGGTAGGTTGTTCCAGTTTTGGGGTGCACGGAAGGAGAAAGAGGAACGTCCGGATACTTTGTTGAGCCTTGGGACCATGAATAGTCTTTTGGAGTCTGATCTCAGGTGATAAGTGCTGCAAGTAGTAGGGGTGAGGAGCTTGTTCAGGTAGCTGGGTAGCTTGCCCATGAAGAATTTAAAGGCAAGACAGGAAAGGTGAACTTTGCGCCTTGACTCTAGTGTTGAGCAATCTAGTTCTTTGAGCATTTCACAGTGATGTGTGTTGTAGTTGCATTGGAGAACAAAATGACAAATTGAATTGTAGAGGGTGTCAAGTTTGCTAAGGTGGGTTTGAGGAGCCGAGCCATATACTATGTCTCCATAGTCAATAATTGGCATTAGCATCTGCTGTGGGCGATACGCTTTCTGACCAGGAGACTTAGGGAGGATTTGTTCCTGTAAAGTACCCCTAGTTTGGCATAGGTCTTGGTTGTCAGGGTATCAATGTGCATCCCGAATGTTAAGTGGGAGTCAAACCATAAGCCCAGGTATTTAAAACTAGTGACAGGTGTTAGGGTGGTGTTAGCGTTGGTTCTAATCAGGAGCTCAGTCACTGGAAGCTTTACAAATTTAGTCTTGGTCCCAAATACCATTGTTACAGACTTGTCAGTGTTTAAAAACAGTTTGTTTTGGGAAATCCAGTTTTCGAGTCTCAAAAAGTCAGACTGAAGTATGTGTTGAAGGTCAGAGAGGCTATGGCTGTGCATATAGGATTGTGTCATCTGCATACATGTGTATTGAAGCTTCCTTACAAGGTGTGGGAAGATCATTAATGAACACTGAGAAGAGTAGGGGCCCCAGAACAGAGCCTTGCAGGACACCACAGGTGATATCCAGGGTGTTGGAGTTAGAGCCTGAAATGGACACATGTTGGGATCTTCCTGATAGGTTGGACTGAAACCAGTTTAAAGCATGTTTCCCTATTCCAGAGCTCTGGAGTTTGTTAAGCAGGATAGCATGATCAACGGTGTCAAAAGCCTTTGCAAAATCTAGGAATACTGCACCAGTGAGTTGTCCCCGTTCCATTACACACTGGGTTTCATTGCAAACTTTTAGCAGGGTAGTTACGGTGGAGTATTTGGGACGAAACCCAGACTGGAATTGGCTAGGGAAATTTGTCTTGGAGTGGGATCCCCTCTCCCCGTAGGGAGATCACCCCTGTGCCAGGTCCCTGGACACAGTGTGGCTCTTCTCAAGATTAATGTAGAAATGGACCACTAGTTACTGCACTAGTTGGTCCTTCCTTCCCAACAACTCAGCAACCCAGAACTCACTAACTTTGGGCAGTTCTGTGTTTATATAACTTCAGGAGCTGTCACAACTCTGATGTCACTAACTGTGGACTCAGAGCTGGTAACCACTCCTACCCATACATAGGGCACCTCACCAGGGTATGAGGGCAAACCTCCATGATTACTGCTGGCATCCCTGTAACTTACCAGGTTTACTGCCAGCAGGGGAGACAACTGTAGACCATTTTACATGCATGGCTACATGTGTATTTTTGAAATATATGCTTTTAATTTCTGTTTACCCCATAACGAACATTCATAGGAAGCAGCAAATGTTCTGAAAATAACTATTCTTATTGTTAACATAAAAACTTTCCAGTGATGACAAATTTGAAACGTATTCTGTCTAAATTGCACTGAAACCATATTCTGTTTAACTCGATCCCTAAAATGAAGCATTGCAGATGACCATAGAGCATACTGGAATGTTACATTAACTATCAATAACTGATTTAGCCTTGCTCATTCCTCCCATGTCCATATGAAAGTGAGGTGACAGGGTGGTGTTTTTTTTCATAAGCGAGGACTGCGGACTCGTGGAGAAAAGATCTTACAAAGCTGCAGCACAGAGAAGCTAAGAATTTGACTGGTTGACTTCACTTATTCCAACCTGATATACAATAGTTGAGCTTTAGATTGTGAGATCCAAAAAAAGTATTAGTTTCTCTAACTCATGAGCAGAAAAGGCAACACGTAGAAGAATAAAACATTCCCAAGGGACTCAATGGCTGCACTGTTGCCCTTCCACTGGGTGTCAAAGGTAATCTGCAGCCTAGACTGAGACTTGTATGTGTAAAGCCCAAATAGAAACTGTGAAAGTCAGCGAGGAGAATGAGACAAATTCCTAAAGGAGAATAAAGAAGTAATGCATTATTAAAAATAATAGTAATGGTTTGTAAAAAAAAATATATATATATTTTTATATATATATGAAAATAACAAGGATAAGCCTGCAACTAACTAGAAAAAATGACACATAATTGCTTAAATCAAAAGAAAATTGTATGATGCTGATAAATCTATAAATAATAGCCTAATGACGGTGCTGGGGACAAGTACGAATGGATACCTAAAAAAGAAAAAAGAGAAAAGTGTCCCACTAAAAGCACTCAAGCAAAATAATAATAAATTCGTTTATTCAAAAAGACAAAGATAATACGACAAAAACAAATTAAAACAGTCCCTAAGGAGTCCCTATAGCTAATAGAATACCCTATGCATGAATACTGAAATATACTATGGTCCAATAATAAACAAGGACCAAAAGTAATGCTACACAGGAAAATGGTATATCCTGCTGCATGAATGTAAAGACCACAAAAATCACAAAATAACATTGCAGAGAAGGTCCACAGCAGATTAAGGGGTCCCTGGGGAGTGCAGACAAACACTACCCCGATGTACGTTTCGCTCCCAATTGCTGCTTCTGCTTTACCTGTGTAGCATTATTTTTGGTCTGTGTTTATTATTGGACCATAGTATATTTCTGTATTCATGCATAGGGTATTTTATTAGCTGTAGGGACTCCTTGGGGACTGTTTTAATTTGTTTTTGTCGTATTATCTTTGTCTTTTTGAATAAACGAATTTATTATTATTTTGCTTGAGTGCTTTTAGTGGGATACTTTTTCGCTTTTTTCTTTTTTAGGTATCTATATATATATATATCTATACATATCTATATATACACCATGTGAAAGTTTAATCGCTATAAATAAAGATGTATGTAATTTTGTCAAATTATCTAAAAAAAAAAATTACATTTCCAGGAAGCTCCATCATTATGACACACACATACACACACACACACACACACACACACACACACACACACACACACACACACACACACACACACACACACGTATCTTTTAGATGTACTAATAACAATAAAAACTGACTGATCTCATTGTGCTTTTGAGCCTTGTCCAAGTCAGGGCTGTTGACAGGGGGAGAAAGCCGGGACATTCAGTCTGGCCGGGTCCAACTCCCACGTCCAGCCGCCAGGGCCTACATGTGCTGCAGGGCCTGAGCTCCTTCCCTTGCAAGGGCCTCCCCAAGCAAGCTGCAAGTTCGGGCCCAACTTCCACATTTGACCTCTGCTATTGGGCCTTTCTATGACCAGGGACCGCACTGCCTAGCAAGGTATGCTAAAAGAGGACATTTTGCCAACAGACTAGAATGTTTTGATAATGAAAGTTCTACACAACTCTGATAAATTGCATGGAAAATATTCATCCAGAATATTAGCCTTTGAAAATAATCACATTAGGCTTCATTTTTTTAAATAGTCCATTAAAAGCTTTGGTGTCACATGCAGGTTTTCCAATTGCTAAAGTTTTGTAGTTTCAAAACTGATCAAAGAGCATCCATATGCATATTTATTTATAAAATATTTTGACCAGAAAAAAATACATTGAGAGTTACCTATCAGTTTCAAGTATGTCCTGAGTACAAAATAATAAGTTGACAACATTCTAAGTTACAGTTGCAAACATGTTTAAAGCACGATATAGCCACAGTCTTGAAAGGACTTAGGCAGTAGGCAGTTTTTCGAAACTCGGCTAAATTGTTCCAGAAGTGGGCTGTTCGGATTTTTAATTGAACCTTGGAAGCATAAGCAGATTTCTGGAGGTGGATCAAAGGAGATAAGTGCTGTGTACAGTGGAGGGGAGAAGCCTTCTCAGATAAAACTTGTCCAGATATTATTTGAAGGTAAGACAGAAAAAATATACGGAATGTTGCATCTGGACTAATTGGATAACCAACTAGTCCAATTAAAATATAAAAATAGTGGGTGTTGGAGTTACATAATAACTGACAAAATTGCACATTGAGTTTATAAAGAATGTCAAGTTTACTGATGTGAATTTGGGGACATATGAGTTCCATACATGGAACTGAAAAGAGTTAGCGATAAACAGTGTGCAGATGAAAATAATAATTTTCAGGTATATGTAGATGTTTCACTATTTCCAAATTATATTGTGTTTGTAAATACTGTATGTTGCAAAGAAAAACCTAGTATATAAAGCTGTAGCATAGATGAAAATCAAATATGTTACAGTACATTAACAATCTGACCAGACAAGAAATAATGCTCTGGATTGAAGAAGAGTAATAGTAGAAAAAAAGGAATTGGAAGTGATTCTGGAGCTGCAGAGAATGGAACGTACAGACTTTTTAATTTGATGTAACCCTGCTAATTATTAAAGGGTTTAATAGTAAAATCTATGTAGACAGATGACTGAGCAAAATGAGAGGGTAACCGTTGCCCAGTACTCACATGAATATGTGGATGAGCAAGAGGACATAATGGTCAAAGATACAGCTACAGTAGTATAAAACTATACGCTGGAACCAGGAACTTGGGATTCTGACATATGACCACTACATTAGCGTGAAATACTGTACATGAAAAATAAGGTGTCCTCCTCTCTTTGCCTCCGTCCAAAAGAGGAAGACAATAAATTGAGCTTTTTTTCTAAAAACGGTGCTACTTGTTCCTTTCTTGATTTATGGCATAATTATTAAATGTGTTCGTATGCATCTCTGATAATTATGTGGAAAATAATAAATTCCATTATTTGTGAGACATGCTTTATGTACAGGTTTTAGGCGTGTTTTGTAGGAGGTTGCTTTTTAAATATTTTTTACACATAAGGAAATATATTGCAGGTGTACACGGGTGAAAAAAGTTGTTCTTCACTTCTCTTTTCCCATTGATATTCAGTCATTGGAGCATACTGAATAGCAATTGCATACTAAATTCAAAGGTCATTTCTCTCCTGCAAATATGTTTTCATTATCTTTGTTATTCAACTCTGGCTGACATTTCCTGTGATTAATCTGTATATATGAAATATTTTTAAGAAAATATACTCTTTCATGAGAAAAATATGTCTCAGAGCATTTTTACCTGGACATAAAATCGTTCCAGGACATTGAACATGCAAGCAAAAGGCAGATTAGAGAACTATGAGAAACCCTAAAGCAGGCCTGAACAACTTGTACAGTGAGAAGGGCCAAACTGCTCCAAGGAAAAAAGTTTGGCGCCGCAAGGGAAAAATCATCATCATCATCATCATCATCCTCATATATCTACCCCAGCACCCTTCATCACCATCATCCTCATATATCTACCCCAGCAACCTTCATCATCATCCTCATATCACTCTCCCCCCCTGCACCTCACATCACTCTCCCCCCCTGCACCTCACATCTCACCCCCCCTGCACCTCACATCTCTCCCCCCCCTGCACCTCACATCTCTCCCCCCCTGCACCTCACATCTCCCCCCCTGCACCTCACATCTCTCCCCCCCTGCACCTCACATCTCTCTCCCCCCTGCACCTCACATCTCTCTCCCCCCTGCACCTCACATCTCTCTCCCCCCTGCACCTCACATCTCTCTCCCCCCTGCACCTCACATCTCTCTCCCCCCTGCACCTCACATCTCTCCCCCCCTGCACCTCACATCTCTCCCCCCCTGCACCTCACATCTCTCCCCCCCTTCACCTCACATCTCTCCCCCCCCTGCACCTCACATATCTCTCCCCCTGCACCTCACATCTCTCCCCCCTCTGCACCTCACATCTCTCCCCCCTGCACCTCACATATCTCTCCCCCCCTGCACCTCACATCTCTCTCCCCCCTGCACCTCACATCTCTCTCCCCCCTGCACCTCACATCTCTCTCCCCCCTGCACCTCACATCTCTCTCCCCCCTGCACCTCACATATCTCTCCCCCCTGCACCTCACATCTCTCTCCCCCCTGCACCTCACATCTCTCCCCCCTGCACCTCACATCTCTCCCCCCCCTGCACCTCACATCTCTCCCCCCCTTCACCTCACATCTCTCCCCCCCCTGCACCTCACATATCTCTCCCCCCTGCACCTCACATCTCTCCCCCCTCTGCACCTCACATCTCTCCCCCCTGCACCTCACATATCTCTCCCCCCCTGCACCTCACATATCTCTCCCCCCTGCACCTCACATCTCTCTCCCCCCTGCACCTCACATCTCTCTCCCCCTCTGCACCTCAACTCTCTCCCCCAACCCATTTCAGCAGCCCCCCCAGCCCATTTCAGCAGCCCATTTCAGCAGCCCCCCAGCCCATTTCAGCAGCCCCTCAGACCATTTCAGCAGCCTCCCAGCCCATTTCAGCAGCCCCCAGCCCATTTCAGCAGCCCCACAGCCCATTTCAACAGCCCCCAGTCCATTTCAGCAGCCCCCTGCCCATTTCAGCAGTCCCCCAGACCATTTTAGCAGCCCCCCCCAACCCATTTCAGCAGCCCCCTACCCATTTCAGCAGCCCCCCTGCCCATTTCAGCAGCCCCCTGCCCATTTCACCAGCCCCCCAGCCCATTTCATCAGCTCCCCCAACCCCTCATGGATGAACTACCCCCCCATGTTACCTGATGGTGGCGGCGGCAGCAGCAGCAGCAGCAGAGGTGGTGGCGGCGGAGGCGGAGGCAACAGAGATGGCGGCAGGGAGAAGCGCGAGGGATGCGCGCTCTAGCAGCAGACCCCGGAAGTTCCGGGTTGCGCTACACTGCTAGAGTGGGAGAGGGAGGGGGGCCATGAGGGGGGAGCTAGGGTTGCCAAGGTGATTGTCCAAAAATACTGGACACCCACGTCACCCCCCCCCGAACACATATAAAAAATACCCCCACGCTCCCTAAATACATTTTAAAAATACCCCCACGTCCCCCAAATACATTTTAAAAATACCCCCACCTCCCCTTAAATACATTTTAAAAATACCCCCACCGCCCCCAAATACATTTAAAAAATACCCCCACCTCCCCAATACATTTAAAATATACTCCCACCTCCACAATACGTATAAAATATACCCCCACCTCCACAATACATATAAAATATACCCCCATCTCCACAATACATATAAAATATACCCCCACCTTCACAATACTGTACATATAAAATATACCCCAACCTCCACAATACATATAAAATATACCCCCACCTCAACAATACATATAAAATATACCCCCACCTCCATAATACGTATAAAATATACCCCCACCTCCACAATACATATCAAATATACCCCTCCCCAATACATATCAAATATACCCCCCCAATACATTTAAAATATCCCCCATCATCATGATCTCATCTCCCCAGGCTGGCCCCATCAGCATCTCATCCCCTCTCCCCCATTATCATCTTATTCCACCCATCATCATCTTCTCACCCTGTCCCCCCCATCCCTCTCACCCTGTCCCCCCCATCCCTCTCACCCTGTCCCCCCCATCCCTCTCACCCTGTCCCCCCTATCTCTCTCACCCTCATCCCTCTCACCCTGTCCCCCCATCCTCTCACCCCATCCTATCACCATCTCACCCTGGGCACCCCATCCTGTCACCATCTCACCCAGGCCCCCCCATCCTGTCACCATCTCACCCTTGCTCCCCACATCCTCTCACCCTGGCTCCCCCCATCCCCCAATCTGTGGCCTTACCTTAATGCCAGGAAGTATACACTTCTCTGGGCCGCCGGGGGTGTGGGCTCCGCCCCCGCTGTCCTCTGATTGGCTCTCCGCTCCTCCAATCAGGGACAGGCTGCACAGACTCACGAGTGCTCCTCCCGCCCCGCCTGCAGTCTTAGCACTGCCTACCCTCGCCGCAAAAATGGTAATACCGGACACATAGGTGTCCGGTATTACCTCCGATTTTATACCGGACAGGCAGGGTGAAAACCGGACACCTGGCAACCCTAGGGGGAGCGCGCTGTCACACACTGCTGGAGCGCTCTCCTATTGGAGCGCGCTCTTTCCATCCCTACCAGGGAAGGGGGGGTGAAGTGGGGGAGTGAAGTGGGGGGGGGGGGGGTTGGAGGGAGCCGTCGCAGGCAGCACAGGGTGTCCCGGCGGGCCGTAGTTTGTGCAGGCCTGCCCTAAAGCCTTAATTGACATTAAACTGTACTGTATACAGTACCGACACACTTTATTGCAGTGTGGTCGGTACCGCAAGCCGGGAAATCTCCCGGCTTGCTAGTGGCCGCCCCTCGGCGTGCCGCGCGTCATAGACGCGCGGTCACGCGTCTTCGGGAGCGTGCGCCCCCTGCACGCGCGTCCAGGGGCTCCCCGAGGGAGCCCTGGTGTCCCGCGATCGCGGGACAGCGGCAGGGGGTTCCGGGGGACCCGGCGGACCCGGCAGCGGTAGGGAGAGCGCCCCGATCGGAGGGCGCTCTTCCGCTGCTTCGGCGCGCGCCCGTCACTCTCGGGCGCGCGCCAGGCTACTGCTGCGGCAGAGAACGGGCAAATGCTCGAATAAACTCTGCCGCAGCAGTACAAACATTCCCAAATCAACTTTTTAGAATACTTGTGTGATTTAGTTGTTTGCTTTAAAGAAAACTATTATCAAGATTTAACATACTAAACCTCTTTCTCCTTCTATAATCCCTATGCTCTTACAGATTTTTAACTCTTCCCTCTACTCTGGTACTTTTTCACCCTCCTTCAAGCATGCAACCATTATACCATTACTCAAAAACAGCAAGCTTGACCCTACCTGTCCTAACTATCGACCTGGCTCTCTCCTGCCTTTTGCCTCCAAACTCCTTGAACGTCTTGTATTCTCTCGATTGCTACACTTTCTCAACACCTATTCTCTTCTAGCGGGTCATGCACTAAGCAGCGAAAAATTGCATTCGCCAGGGGTTTGAACTCGCCATGTTTTGTGCATTTTGCCCTCGCAGTATGCAGGTAGGGCCAAATCCCTGGCGAATCACTGCAAGAGCAACATTTCAAAACATGGCGATTAGCCGGTGGCAAGACAGTCTGCCTGCCGATAACATGCAGATAAGCCGTCCCCTGCCGAGATATGTCTGCAGCAGAGAGTGATCCGCCACTCTCTCGGCGCAAACCTCGGCCCAAATAAAAATATTTGTATTCAAATTGTATTCATAGTGTACATGTGCAGGGGGACTCTGGAGCTGAATCGCATTGGTTTCAGGTCCGGGGACCCCCTGTTTCCCGAGATACAGGCCCCATTATGAGGTGCCGGTATCCCCATGCATTTAAATGTCCCGATCATGTGACCGTGGGATGTAAACAAAGCAGAGGGATCCTAGCACCCCATAAAGGGGCCTGTATCTCTGGAAGAAGGGGGTCCCCGGACCTAAAACCAAAGCGGTTCAGCTCTGGAGACCCTCTGCACATCTACACTATAAGTAAAACACCCATATCAATAAACAATAATTCATTACCATAGCGGCTATCCGCTATGGTAATGAAGCAGCATTAATGTATTTTTAATAATAGTGTACGGGAGCAGGGGGTAACCTGAGCTGAACCGCATTGATTTCTGCCTCAGAGACCCCCTGCGTCCCGAGTTACAGGCCCCGGTATGGGGCATCAGGTGCCAGTGTTGCCACCATCTTTATAGCATCCAAGACGCGACGTACCCGCTATAAAGATGGCGGCGACACTGTACGGTAGCCAATCAGAGTAGGGATGGAGTTCCCATGCTCTGATTGGCTCTAGTACCATGTGACAAGCTTTCAATGACGTCACATCCGTTCTCCCCCAAGCCTCTGTCACATGGTATACTAGAGCCAATCAGAGTAGGGATGGAGTTCCCACGCTCTGATTGGCTACCGTATCATGTGAGGACGGCCATGTTTCTTTTCATGACATCATCTTAAAGGCAATTGAAGCAAAGCCATTCTGATTGGCTGTGCTTTCATTGTCTTTAAGTGATGTCATCATTTTTTTTTTATCGGCCAAAACACATGGTTTTCACGGCCCAATCAGGACTGTGGGAACCATGACGAAAATGTGACGTCATAGGCTTTTAAAAGCCTATGTCGTCTCATTTTGAAGCCAGACGCCGAGGAGGAAGGACCTCCGGAGAAGAAAGAAGACCAGGGCGTGGCCGAAGACGGGAAGAAGACCCCGGAAGAAGATAAAAGATAGAAGAAAGAAGAATACAGATGAAGATGGATTACAATTAGAAGACCCGTGGATTGATTTGGATTTTTAGTTTAATGTTTATTTTTTTATGGTTTATTATTTTATGGGTTCCTGTGCCTGGTGGATTGGTTCGTGAGTAAGCTGTTCAACGGGAGTCGGTGGGGTCAAGTAATGGTAAGTGAACTAAAGAAATGTATTTTATTTAACTTGTTAATTTTTTTAAAAGCTTTTTTAACATGTGTATTTTTCTTTTTTTTGTGGTATATCATTTCTTGCCACTGTATGTATGTATGTATATATGTCTAGAGAGATATATACATACAGGGTAAGAAATGTTGTTATTTTAAAAGCTTGATTTGATGTGTTTTAAATTAATTTGGCTATGCTTCAATGTGTGTATAATGTTTTTTATAATTAGATAGATGTAATCCTTGGTATTGTATTGTGTGCTTGTGGTCAGGGTTAGCCTTGGTTTTTCATTTTGTATTCTGGTTGGTACTTATATTTTTTCACATGCAAAATTGTTCTGTTCCAGGCTTGAATTAGTTAATTGTTTAATTGTTCGGGATGGACTGTCAATTGTTTAGGGATGTAAATAATGAATGCTAATTGATTTTTGTTTACTTGATTTGTTAAAATAGTTTACTTGTTTGGAGGTATTTGTATTTTGCTTGCAATGATATTGTTAACATTCATTTGCAGAATGTATATGGTGCATAGATTTTATGCATCATATATACAATGTAAATGCAATGTATTGATTGGAATGTGAGGTTTTTCATTGGCATTTGATGATTTAAATTGTAAGATCAGTTAGGATTATTAAAGGATATTCATTTTAATGTAGTGTGTCTGTATGGAGAAGTGTTATTTGTAGTACAGTATGGTTTTGATAACCCTTCTACATTTATTTGTATATTGGTTCATCATGTGTGTGTATATATATATATATATATATATATATATAAATATCTGTGTATATGTATATATATGTATATATATGTATATATATATATATATATGTATATATATAGTCGCATGATGAAGCCACTGTACAAATTCATGGGTGAAAGGTGGGTATCGGGCCAGTGTGGCTTAACCCCTTAATTACCTTTGCGGTTATTATCCGATAAGGTGTTTAAGGGGTTAATTGCTATCTGAATGTACTTGCAATGTATTGGCTTTGTATTGGCTATGTATTTTGTGGGCAAGACAAGGATGTTGCTAGCGATGGAGACTTCTTATTGATGAGGTCAGTAGTACTTTATTTATTTGAATATGCTAGTTAATGTTTTTAATAATGGGCAATTAATCTATTATCCATATCTGGATAATAGTTATTTTGCACATTATTGTACTGTAGGTGTTGGGGGGGGGGTGTGTGTGTATGTATTGAATGTATAGGCCAGGTTTATTTTTTTTACATTCAGGGTTTGTTCTGTGGTTCTGCGTGGGACCTCTGGAGACCACCTGCGGGTCTCCTCGGGTATCTCACGGGTATCAGGCTGGTGGTTCCACGGGTGACACATGCGGGGATGAAGCGGTGGCCTCACATCTGTGGGGGCACCGTGGACCCGTAGTCTGCGGGGATGAAGCTGTGGTCCCACTTCTGTGGGGGCACTGCAGACCCGTAGTGAGCACTCGTGAGTTCTCCAGACCCCCGTGGGAACCACCCGAGGCCCCGCAGACACCTGTGGGTCTGACCCGGGGCTCCCAGACATCCTTGGGCCTACTGTGGGGACCCAATTGTGGCCCACGGTGACCCAAAGAGACCACCTGGGGGCCATGGTGCTTGGCGGGACCCACCAGCAGGCCTCCAGAACCTGTTTGAAAAGGGCTGCTGGTACCCTGTAGGTCTGTCAGGTGCCCCGCCAGCCCACCGGGGACTCGCGTGGGGCTGCGTTATGAACCCTGTTTGTAAAAGGATAAATGTTGTATTTTTGGGGGGGCACAGGGGGTGGGTAATGTATTTAATAAATATAATGATATTTATTGTGGGTCACTGTATTGTTTTTATTGTGGGTACTGGGGGTGGGGGGGGATTCCCCAACAGTATGTGGGTAGGCCTCCCTTGTGGGTAGTGGGTTAGTGTGGGAGGGCATGTAGGCGTCCCGAGTGGTGGGTGAGGGTGGGTTAACCCCTTAATGACTGTAGCGGTTAATAACCGCTATGGTGATTAAGGGGTTAGGGGACATTACTTTGGATGTTTTAATTTTTGTGTCTGTTTTGCAGCAGCGGAGGGGGCATGAACAGGATGGGGGGGTGGGGAGGGGGCAACGGTATGTGGGTAGGCCTCGCTTGTGGGTAGTGGGTGAGGGTGGTTAGGCCTCACGGGGTGGGCCATTGGCAGTGAGGCGCTGCATTATATGCACATCGGTATGCCCCTCCCCCTCCCCACATTTATATAAACTGCACCACAGGAACACAGGCAGGGAGATTTAACAGACAAATTAGGGGGAGGGGGCCTTACACAGATTACAGTCAAGGAGGTGGGGTTATAACCAAAAGGGAACAGTTATGTTAAAAATATGTATTGAATGTATTTATTGTTGTTTATGTATTTTAAATACACAGGGGGTGTATGTTGTTTATTGCAATGTTTATTGGGGGAAAATGTCCCCAATAAACATGTTATTCTGCCTTAACCCTTCATTGCCTTAGCGGCTATCAGCTATGGTAATGAAGCAGCATTTCTGTATTTTAATAATATTGTGCAGGAGCAGGGGGTCCCCTGAGCTTTGATTTGAAGAGGTTAAGTGCACCCGCAACCCTCCCGCAAGTCCTAAACTCACACCAAGGGCCAAATACCCCCTTCACCCACCCCCGCTACCCACAATAATGCGGGCACGGTGGGTTAACCCCTTCATTGCCTTATCGGTTAGCCGCTAAGGTAATGAAGTGGGCTGTAAATGCATTTTTCCTGCCTCGGATGCATGCCGGGGGCCTCCGGTGCTGATATTCCTGGGTATCAGCTCTGGAGCCCCCCGCATCAATCCGAGCCAGGAAAAGGCCTGATTTTCCTAATTTTTTAACGAAACACCTGCAAGTCGACACATTACTGAAGCGCATGCGCATTACAATTCATGAATTTCTGCCATCTGGCGGACACGCGAAGCATTGCAGCCTATTAAATCCTGAACCATTATCAATAAACGCATCAACCGCGCGTCAGCCGGGCATGACCCGTGGCTGGGAACGCAAAAGGAACGCGGCATGGTCCGGGTGAACAGCGTCGCATTCCAGGAACAAGCCGGTGATAAACCGGTGATTTGTTAGACTAAAGGCTGCCGCAGCAGTATTTCCCACATTCTGATTGGCTACCGTACCATGTGAGTGCATATATGTACTGTATGTTAGGGGGGTATAGGGGTTGTTGGTGTAGTATATATATACACATATATATATATATATATATATATATATATATATATATATATATATATATATATATATATATATACAGGTAAACCCCGTTATAGCGCGACCCGTTATAACGCGAAATCGGTTATAACGCGGTTTTCACGTGGCTCCCGCACACACTGCACACACTGCGCACACTGCACACACTCTCACTGCACACACTCTCACTGCACACACTCTCACTGCCCACACACTCACTGCACACACACTCACTGCACACACACTCACTGCACACACACTCACTGCACACACAATCACTGCACACACAATCACTGCACACACTCTCACTGCACACACTCTCACTGCACACACTCTCACTGCACACTCTCACTGCACACACTCTCACTTCACACACACAAACTGCACACACACTCACTGCACACACTCTCACTGCACCACTGCACACACTCACAGGACACTACATACTCACAGGACACTGTACACACTGACTGCACACTGCACACACTTACTGTACACACACACTGCACACACTCACAGGACCCTGCACACTGCACACACTCACAGGACACTGCACACTGCACACACTCACAGGACACTGCACACACTCACAGGACACTGCACACTGCACACACACTCACAGGACACTGCACACACACTCACAGGACACTGCACAAACATTCACAGGACACTGCACACACACTCACAGGACACTGCACAGCACACACTCACAGGACACTGCACAGCACACACACTCACAGGACACTGCACAGCACACACACTCACAGGACACTGCACAGCACACACACTCACAGGACATTGCACAGGACACACACTCACAGGACACTGCACAGCACACACACACACAAACTCTCTCCCTCTCCCCCTAACCCCCCCCCCCCCCCACAGGATAGAATGTCTGTGGTGTAGAGCAGGAGAAGCTATCAGGAACACAGACACACAGACTCACAGACACACAGACACACAGCTCTCTTCCTAGACAGGGCAGGCTCCCCCGGCATCCCTGAAAAGTTTGCGAGTGAGAGCAGGAGAAGCTGCTGTGCGGGTGATCAGTGGACATGTGAGTAAAATTGCCATGGAGAGGAGGCTGCAGCCCTGAGCCTCGCACTCTCCAAGCACTGCCTGCAGCTCTCTGACTGCTGGGGAGGAGGGAGGAGGGAGGAGGGAGGAGTAGCACATGGCAGCACAGTGCGATGATGTGATCCCAGCTCTCCCCCCTCTGTAGACACGGAACCCCGGGCGCGGCGGCCATTTTTAAATTTGTTTAATTCATTTATGTATTTAATTTAATTAGAGCGACCCCGTTTGTAGCGCGGTCGGATCGGGTGGCCCCCAAGGACCGCGCTTTAACAGGTTTAGCTGTATATATATTTATTTATTTATTTATTTATTGTGGGGCTGTAGTGTGTATTGTTTTTATTGTGGGTGATGTGGGTATTATCCCCAATGGTGGCTGTTTAGGCCTTGCGGGTGGGTAGCTGAAGGGCTTAACTCCTTCATGACCGTAGTGGTATTAACCGCCAAGGTAATGAAGAGGTTAAGTCCACCTGCAACCCCCCCGCAAGGCCTAAACAGCCACCAAGGACCAAATATTCCCTTCACCCACCCCCACAACCCACAATAAACCTGTCACGGGTGGTTAACCCCTTCATTGCCTTAGCGGTTAGCCGCTAAGGTAATGAAGTGGGCTGTAAATGCATTTTTCCTGCCTCGGATGCATGCCGGGGGTCTCCGGTTCTGATATTAATGGGTATCAGCTGCGGAGACCCCCGGCATCAATCCCAGGCAGGAAAAAGGCCTGATTTTTTCTAAGTGTCGCCCTTGCCGATGCTTCTCCACCACCAACTTGCCAACTTGAGTTGCATTGACAGATTTGCGTGAAAATCTCTATTCTACAGCGGCGAATAGCGGCGAAACACTGCTCGGGCTACTAGAATTGAGCGGGTTTGAAAACATGGCTAGTAGCGGCGAAAAGGCCAAGAAACATGGCGCTTTTTTCGCTTTTCGCCAAGTTTTCGGGGCTTACTGAATCGTTGTAGGCATTTTTGGTGCAAAACGGGCGAAAAGCCCCAAGACCCTCTACAATCTGGCTTCCGCACTGCTCACTCTACTGAAACAGCCCACACTAAAATAACAGACGACCTCCATGCTGCCAAAGACAGAGGTCATTACACTCTGCTTATATTTCTCGACCTCTCTGCAGCATTTGACACCTTGGACCACCCTCTTCTCCTTCACATTCTCCATACTCTTGGTATTTGGAACAAAGCTCTATCCTTGGTCTCCTCTTACCTCTTCCATCGAACTTTCAGTGTCTCTTTTGCTAATACCTCCTCCTCTATCGATCTCTCTGTGGGGGTACCCCAGGGCTCTGTCCTGGGACCCCTTCTCTTTTCTCTTTACGCACTCTCTCTAGGTGACCTAATCACATCTTTTGGGTTTAAATATCACCTCTATGCTGACGAAACACAAATTTACCTTTCAACCCCTGACCTTACACCTGCTGTACAGACCAAAGTTTCTGAATGTCTCTCTGGAATATCATCCTAGATGGCCATCCGCCAACTGAAACTTAACATGGCAATAACAGAGCTCCTTATACTTCCTCCCAAACCTGGCCTACTACCTCCTTCCACATTACTGTTGGAAATATGATCATTCATCCAGTAGCCCAAGCACGCTGCCTAGGGATCACACTCGATTCCTCTCTCACATTCTCCTCTCACATTCAAAACGTTTCTAAAACTTGTCGCTTTTTCCTTCACAATATCACAAAGATACGCCCTTTCCTCTGTTACTCAACTGCTAAAACTCTGACTCCGGCCCTCATTCCCTCCCGTCTCGATTACTGCAACCTCCTGCTGTCCGGCCTCCCTGCCTTTCACCTGTCTCCCCTACAATCTAGGTAACAGCAAGAAACAGAACCCCAAGGAGAGCAATCAGTCACTAGAGATCACAGGTACACTAGTGGAGATTGATGAATGAATGTGTATGCTGGATGAGGAATGTATAATTTAAAACACTTTATTAGGAGTAGTAACTCAAATAAAATAGAACGCTGAAGAGTCAAGGTGTTATGATTCTATTGAAGCCAATGTGACAGTGAATTGGTAAAAGCAGGTCGGATACAACAGTAGAGATTGCCAATGTACTACCCCCATAGGAAGGAGGATAGTACTAGTTCAATGACTATGGCAGTACCAGCTCTATATAAATACCACCTCACACCTGAGGTCAATATGGGGTGGCCACTGAGTATGTGATGGTATTAACTATAATAGTCTAAGTTGCTCCCTCTCAAAGTTAAGTGGCTGACCTGTGGTATATAGGGCTAGTCAGTGTGATAGAGACCTGAGTAGGATATATTCAGTATCTATAGGTGTGCACTTATATGGTCTGGATTGAGGTACAGTATAGGTATGACTGATCTGAAATCCCAGTATGACCAGTGATAGAATAACTGTGTAGATATAATTAGCACATATCGTGTGTATGCTACTCATGGCGAGCCCACTTTGACAGAAATAGACTTGTGGGTCTACCTGCCAGTAAAGCTAAAGTGCATACAATACACAGTTAAAGTAGAGTGCTTAGCCTAAACATGAATAGCCATAAGACACAAAGGACTAATAAGCACAGATGGGTAGGATCAGAAGCTAGTGTACAAGTAGTGCCTGTTTAAACATGGTGTCCAGAAATACAGACAAATAAAAAAAGTATCCGATCGTATTCAGTAGCCCTGGTAGTTAAGCTTAGTAGCGGTGCACCGTCTGACAGTTACAAGGTGCTTACATAGTCTCGCACTTAAACCAGTGGGTACTGCTTAGGTTAAAATAAATAATGCACCTTAATAGCTACACATAGCTACAAACGGAGAGCTAGTAGAAGCGGTCGCACTCCGATCAAGAGCACTGATACCGCCCCTCTGACGTGATGACGTCACATGCCGACGTACTTTTCTCTGAGCCTGCTTTGTCAAGGCTGAACTCCCCTACAATCTATCCAAAACGCTGCTGCCAGAATCACTCTACTCTTTCCTAAACCTGTCTCCGCGTCTTCACTCCTGAAATCCCTCTCCTGGCTTCCGATCAAATCCCGCATCTCACACTCAATTCTCCTCCTCACTTTTAATGCTTTACACTCTTCTGCCCCTACTTACATCTCAGCCCTAATTTCTCACTATGCATCATCCCGACTCCTGCGTTCCTCTCAAGGATGTCTTCTTTCTACCCCCTTTGTATCTAAAGCCCTCTCCCACCTTAAACCTTTCTCACTGACTGCCCCGCACCTCTGGAATGCCCTTCCCCTCAATACCCGACAAGCACCCTCTCTATCCACCTTTAAGACCCACCTTAAGACACATTTGCTTAAAGAAGCATATGAATAGCACTGGATTATCTTGGACACATGATACATAAAGCTTGGCCCTCTGCAGAAGAACTTACTAGAATTCCCTCCTACTGTCTCTATACGTTCCCTTACCTACCAATTAGATTGTAAGCTCCTCTGAGCAGGGACTCCTCTTCCTTAATGTTACTTTTATGGCTGAAGCACTTATTCCCATGACCTGTTATTTATATTATTTGTTATTTATATGATTAAAACATGTATTACTACTGTGAAGCACTATGTACATTTATGGCGCTATATAAATAAAGACATACAATACAATATTACTGCCAATATTTAAGGTCAATTGTAACTTGGTTGGTGCGACAGAAAGTGGCCCAGCATAATAAAGGTTAACCCCAGTCCTTGGCCCCTGTCCATCCTTTTTCTGGGGCTCATATGGCTACCAGACCCCAGAGCTGCCCTATTTTAATATACCCAGTGTGACGTTCGTGAGGATTTGGCCCGGGATTAAAGGGGTTACACCCCAATTGGCCACCCAGAGGGAGGCAAAGGAGAATGTCCGGCGGCCACGGTGGAGCCCTGCTCTGCAGGATCTGGACTTTACAATCCACTGTGGCCAGGACAAAGTACTGGACAATGCCGGAGGACAATTTTGCCAGGCCAACCCCTCAGGAATTATTGAGTGCTTCAAGGGCACCAGTGGTATCCCAGTGCCAGGGTGAGGCAGCTGGGGTACCAGGCACCCCTTGAGCAGGGGAGGTGTGACGTTCGTGAGGATTTGGCCCGGGATTAAAGGGGTTACACCCCAATTGGCCACCCTCTAACCTCACCAGGGAGGCAAGGGGTTAACTGGGCTGAGGTCCAGAAATGTGATTTAACCCTTGTTATAACATGAAAATGTATATTCCCCTGTTCCCCTGTTGTAATATCTGGTTTAATCAGTGTCTGCATCACACACACACACACACTGGGATCCATCCGGGAGTGCAAGGGTTAATAATTCATTAGTGATTATAGCCCTTTGTGTAATTTTCTTTGCAGGGACAGAAATCAGAGGAAATTCCTTTGGCCATAAGATAGCAGATGGTCAAGGGAAGTGTCCCAATGTCTAGAATTTAAGCGCTGTTCAAAGAAGTTTATCACCTACACTGTTTACAGGAGGGCGGAGATGATTCAAACCAGAGCAGGCTTTCAGTGTCCCATTTCACACCTTACAACAAAAGGTATCCTGCAAGAGTAATCTAAAACCAGATGACAAATGTCCCCCCACCACCCAGGGGTCCCTTCTTCAAAGTATTTATTGATGGGGGCAAGGGGTGGGGCTACCCAAGGAGAAAATCAGAATGGGTGACCTTATTAAATATAAGAATATTATGAGATGTCCTTGGCTGAACATGCTAAGAGTTACATATGTGTATTCGTGGGACTTACCCGCAACTAACGGTTACAAACACCTGATGTTTAGCCGGTTCGAACAGACAGATATTAATATCTCTCTTAATTTTAATATTACACGGTAATATTTGGTCTCATTGGGAGCGTCAGGCGTGACGGAATGTATTAATATGTCTCGCATGCCAGTAAGTATAACTGAACTGAAGTTATGAAGTTATTTATATAGGGAAAAGCAGTTTTTAAACGTCGTGGGGTGGGAGGAGTTTTACTCTGAGGAAAACTGTCATCTTCACCGCTGATTTATGAGAGGGGCTGGGTTTAGGTGGTGTTCAAAGGGAAATAATTGTATAAGAACCAGGCTCAGCCTAGGGCTATTGTTCTTTCATGTCCTCATGTCTTCATGCAAATGTCTTCATGTCTGCATGTCTTCATGCAATGTCTTGGGATGATAAGATTTGCTGTATGAACCGCCAGTCCAGATGTGACTGTTTCATCATTTCCATCTTTAAGTAAGTGTCTATTTTTTGCCTGTTATTTGTATAATCTGTTGTGTTCACCTTTATCAAGGAATAAATTATATTTTATCATATCTAAGTCTCGTCCCAGTTCAAACCCAGTAATATATATATATTGTATATATTTTTGTGTAAATTACAGCCTGCCATAAAGTCACCGTGACACCCAGTAACCCCTTTCATACCCTGTAACTAATTCTCTATTCCTGTGTGTTATAAACTGTACCTAAGTATTATAATGTGATTTCATTGTACAGAAAGCATAACCAATGTTTCTGGACATACAGTGCTGAGAAACACATGTCAGGGCATGTACAGGGCTGACAGCCCGCATGTCCAGGGGATGGGATATTGGTGGGTCTGGAGGGGGGAGGTATGTGCAGGGAACAAAAGGTGAGTGGATGGGGGTGAAAATCAGGCCACGAGGGCTGTCTGTCTTAAAAGCAGAGCATTTGGCTGTCCTCCCAAGTGGGGGATATTCTGCCGGCCAGGAAAACCTTTGCTGAGCTCCCAATGGTAGGCGCTGCTCCCATTGGCCCATTCATATTTCCCTTCATGCCCTTAAACTTGCATCCACCCTGCCTCCAGTCCCGATTGGCCAATGCAGATGATCCCTCGCATCCTGATTGCTTGCCATGCAGCGCCCATGCTGTGATTGGTCACAACCCCATCTACCATAATTTCCTATGGCCACAGAGAATCTATTTAAGGGTAACCCGATCAGAGTTCCAAGTCTCATTCTGATCTTGACGTGGATCTGGACTACGCAGTGTCCTCCAAAGGCTGTGCCGAAGACACCTGTAAATGAGGATGGTAGCCTATCCGAGAAAGACATTTTATAGTTTCTCTGTGCTGCGTGACTGTTAGTTGCAGAGAGCAGAACTTTTGAGTGGGGAATTTGAAAGTGCTCCAGAGGAGTCTTGACGGTCCCTAACCCCACAGAAGTGAAAGCAAACGCCGGGTAAGCCTTTGTAGTGGTACCCATGTAGCTAGGATTTCCCCCTCCCCACCTCATTTTCCTTGTTTTTGTGAGTGTAAATTCTGATTGTGATTTGTGTTGTGTTTGCTGGATACTGCCAGAATAAATTCTCTTTATTGAATTGCTTTGTCCTGTCTAGTGCCTTGATCCTGGTGTTAAGTTCTGGTTTCCCATCACTGTGAGATATTTATGGTGGCTTTAGCAGGAATAAAAGACCCCCTTTAATTACAAGCATTATAAATACACGTACACCTACTATAAGAACCCTTTTCTGTTAGATATGAGGGAAAAGACCCCTAGAACAGAGCCATCACCCTCATAATGAAGCTTTAGTATTTAAATATGTATGAAAAACTTTTCTTTGTGGTCCAGATTGCATACCCATTAAGGTAGTAGATGTTAAAATGTTTATATACAGTACCAGTATCCAAGAACGCATTAATTAAATACATTTTCTATCTGTTGCTGAAGGACATACAATAGAAATTAGGTTTAAAAGGTTTTACAATGTTGTAGTTGTATTATTTTTACATGAAATACTGTATATTATTTATATCAGCAGTGAAAGTCAATTATATCAGTGGTAAAATGTAATAAGTGAACATGTATGTGTGTATGTACTGTATGTATGTCTTTATTTATATAGTAACATTAATGTACATAGCAGTTCACAGTAGTAATACTCATGACAATCATATAAATAACAAATAACAGATCATGGGAATAAGTGCTTCAGTCATAAAAATTAACATTTAGGAAGAGGAGTCCCTGCTCCGAAGAGCTTACAGTCTAATTGGTAAGTATGAAGAACGTACAGAGACAGTAGGAGGGCATTCTGGTAAGTGTGTCTGCAGGGGGCCAAGCTTTATGTATCAGGTGTATAGAATTAGCCACGGAGCTACATGTTTATTCTTCTTATAGATTCATTTCTTGCACTGACAAAAGGAGCTATATTTAAGAAGATTCTGAGACTCACTAGAGGTAACATGTCATTCAGCAAAGAAGGCACTGGAAGTTTTAACTTGAAAGGAAATTTTGGATGATTGAGTTTATAGAGGTATTTATGTGGTGGTATATAGGAAGACGAGTGATGTGGTGTTCCCGTTACCTTACTTCTGCCTACTCCTGCAACCCTTGCATCCACAGCACAGAGAACCTGACTCAAAGAGAGGCAGGAGTTAAATTCGAAGAGGAAACAAGTGAATATTTGGAACGGAATGTGTGATATACTTTTATTAAAGGGAAAAATAAATATAAAATACTAGCAGGGGGTTATTTAATTATTTAATTATTATTTAAGGGCACTAAATTAGAAGAAACTACATATATATTCCAGGGTCTCTTATATGAAATATGCACAAACAAATGTCTTGAGTCGCTAGAATAAAATGTAGGGTTGGCGCACGTAGAAAAAAGAGAAAAAAAATAGTATATAGTGTAGTAATTCAATAAAAGACCGTTACCAGAATATAAAATTTAAATATAATCATAAACACATTATTGCTATAGAAGATCTCTTCCTACACCTCCTTGTCTCAGGTCTCCCTTCATATATTCTGAATTGTAACTTCGTCGGAAAGATGCACATAGGAGGCACACCATAGTGTAAGCAAGTAGAGATATATTAAAATGCATGAAGACATAAATAGTTACACTCACAAATCTTCTGTCTTTAACACTGTGTGTTATAATGTAGCCGGTGCCTTCCTGCTCAGAGTGATCGCATGTGCCTTCCTTTTAAGGCCCGCCTCCCTTGTGCCATCACTTAGGTACCTAAACTGCACTGTGGGTGTTTGTAGTTCTCTCAGTCAGTGTACTCCATTCACTTAACTACAGTATGCATTTCGCAGAAAGTGCTCGCCGCTTCCTCGGGATCAGTTTTGTTTTAGAGACTCATTGTTATTACGGAATTATTTTAAGGAAATACCATTAACCTGGTAGGCAGCAATTTCTCTATTATTGTATTATTACTATTTGTAACACTTGCGCTCACCACGAACAAGGTGGGACCCCGGTACTGAGGTGGGAAAGTACAAAACTGCGCACCCACAGCATCATAGGCACGTCTGGAGGGTGAATAGTCAGCGTAGCCGGGTATGGGTTGGAGAGATCGGGTTAGTCCAGATACTTGCCGGGGTCCGGGGGCTGAGCCAGTAGAATGGTCGATGTCCGTTGTGCCGTGGTCTGGGGTTGGAGCTGGGAGAGTAGTAGCGAGTCCACAAGCCGTGGTCAGGGATGGAGAGGTGCGGGTAGTCAGAGGCAAGCCAGGGTTGTTATCCAGACAGGGTCCAATAGTCAATCCGGGTTGGTACTCATGAAAGCTATGGAGAGATATCAGCAAGGCGCAAGGCAAAACAGAACGCAGGAACACAAGGCTACACAGGTTATGCTCAGCAATGAGGAAGTGAAAGGGCAGGGTTTAAATAGGAGAGATGCATGACTGGGATTGAGAGGCTGAGCAGAGGTACGGCCTCTGCGGAAGCAGAGATTGGCTGCAAGGCACATGAGACAAATGTGTATACTTGCTTGCAGCTGGAGAGCGGTGCACGACGTTACGTGTGCGCGCCACGCGCAACGCAACCGGGGGGACTGAGCCAAGCCCCCGTTTTATGGGTAGAAGAGCTGTGTGTGCGCAGGCGCTCTGTAAACAGATTGGGAGATTGAGATGCAGCAGGTGAGGGAATACGCCGCAAGGGACGTGTTCCCTGATTCCTTTCAGTACCCACCCCCCTTGAGGAGCAGCCTCAGGACGACTCCCAAATAGCTTATGCAGAAAACTGGCGTGGAATCGCCTTAACAAACCGGGAGCATGGACCTGGTGATGGGGTATCCAGGACCTCTCTTCTGGTCCAAACCCTTTCCAATGTACCAGTTATTGGACTGATCCTCTGGACCTTCTTGAGTCGATTATAGACTGAATCTCAAATTCTTCTTGACCTTGTACCATCACTGGTGGTGGTTTAGGAGACACATCAGAGAACTCAGAGCTTTGGAAGACAGGTTTTAGAAGTGAAACATGAAATACCGCAGGAATTCTCATGGACTGAGGAAGTTGTAGGCAGTAGGCCACAGGATTGACCTTTTCCAGAACCGTAAACGGACCTAGAAACCTTGGGGCCAGCTTCATCGTAGGTGTCTTCAATCTGATGTTTTTGGAAGATAGCCACACTATGTCTCCTGGCCTGAATTTGGGTGCCTTACGGCGATGACGATCCGCCTGTAACTTTTGTCTGAGGACAGCCTCTTGGAGAGTCTTTTGAATCTTCCTCCAGGAATTCCTCTAGAATCTGCTGCTGGGACAATGGAAGGCGTAGAAGAGATTGGAAGACGTGCCGGATGAAACCCATAATTAATAAAGAAGGGCGACTCTTGGGTGGACTCGCGTCTTTGGGAGTTATGGGTGAATTCGGCCCATGGAAGGAGATTTACCCAGTCATGCTGTGCATCGGAAATAAAGCCTCTGAGATATTGTTCTAAGGACTGGTTCATCCTCTCGGTCTGCCCATTGGTCTGGGGGTGGTACCCTGAAGAGAAGAGAAGTGCAATATCCAACCTTTGAGCAAAAGCACGCCAACATTTGGAGATAAACTGAGATCCGCGCATTGTTTAAACTGCACTTAGTTAAGAATGAGCACCAATTTAATACCCACCTGCTAGACATTTCTAAGATGGCAGGCAGATATCTAGGCCTCCCCTCAGAGCCCATCAGAACCCCACATTCCTGCAGTGACAGTTACCAAGGGTGTACTGGGACCTGATGGACCGCGTCTTTATGGTAGTTTTCCCTACCAGAGTAAGTGTGAATACGGTACCTGCTGTAAAAATTGCATGTTGTGCTAATGTACAAATCAAATATACAATATACTGTAGTGTTTAAACTCTTTATTACTGTTTGTTTTGTAGAGGGACACTCGCCAAGCTAACACACTCATTCTGCTGTGGCCTCCTATAGGAACCACATCAAGCAAGACAGAACATCACGATTGGATAATTAAAATAATGTATGCATTCCATTCAATTGGCATATACAGCTCAAGCTATAACGCGGTTTGAGCGTGGACCCGAATTAAAAAAAAAAAAATATTAAAGTTTTTTTTTTTGCACACACACTGCACACACTCACTGCACACTGCATACACTCATAGCACACTGCACACTCTCACAGCACACTGCATACATTCACAGCACACTGCACACACTCACAGCACACATTGTATTCTAAAATCTGCTAACAGATTGTTTCCAAATACGGTTTTTATTAATCCTCAAGGATTGGAACTGGAACAATCTGTCTACGGATTTTACGCTGTGGAACGGATTTTGAATGGAAATTCTGTGAAATAGATTTTGACAGTTTCCCCCATCTCTACACTGTAGCACCACCTATCATTACGTCAAAGTACTACGGCAGATGTGAAACTCAAATTGGTAGCTGCGGCTCACCCACTGTCACGGGGTCACGACATGCAAATAAATTGCGGGGAATTGCAATTCGTTTAGTGCAGTCACGGAAACATTAAGGGGGATATTATAGTAGCTGCTAGCTGCAAGTTTGTACTTGCAAAACTGCACAGTTTGACAATGTTCTAAATCACAGATTTAAGCTAGCCAAAAAATCTGAATTCTGTATTATAAATCACATCAAGGAGAAGCAGGTGGACATGGACAATGTACAGTGTAGTAGGGTTTCCAGTTGTGTATATGCCCCCCTCAAACATCCCTCCAATTAAATTAAGGAGAGAAGCATGTCCAAAAAAAGGAGCACACCTGAGTAATGCTAATAGCTATGCAAAGTACATTTAAATTAATCACATTCCACACCTAAAATATTTCCATAAGACCAATACTCAAAAGTCTAATGACCCTTTGTGATGAAAGGGGTAACCAGTGTTAATCCCAGAACCCACATCCTCTATTATTCAGGGCCGCAGCCCTAACATTGGACAAAAAAAGACTATGGGAGTCCTTTGAAGCGGTTTAGCCTTTTGCACTTTTCGGAGCAATTAGAATTTAGCTTGTTTGCAAAATATGCAAGTTTGCTCATTCAGCTCTGATTTGCACAGCTGGAATGAAACCATTTCTGAAAAAGCCTTTTTCACACAGTTTGGACATGCAAGAAGTGCTTGCAGAATAGCAAAGCGTGCCAATCAAATCATAAAGTGCTCTTGTGACACACATTTTAACATATCAGAGCTACAAGAATATTTCCCTAAGTCTTGCTACATCTGTATATACACTAACTTTTAAGTGACCCTATAGGGCTATAGGACCTTACTTCCCATGTGTCCATTTGTTTCCTTTTTTCTATTCTACTACAGCCAATCCTTAATATCTCTGTCCTTCACTTATTCCCACTCAATTCTGTTTTTTATTCTCTTTCCTCTCTGTCTCCCAACTCAACACTCCAACAGTACTATCCTAACTGTCAGTCACTTAACTAACTCTATTATAATTGAACACATTTTACAATGTGGCTGTACTTTTTGGCACACTCTGGTTGCTATAAGGGTTGCTATGAGGTTTTGAAGAGTGTGTGGCTCTCCGTCTTAGTTTCGTGTGCACTCCTGCTTGCATTAGATAGTAATCTGATGCTCCATCGGTCCAGGACCGCCATCTGCAGCACCAACACTGGCTCCCTCCTATGCCCCGAGGGAAGGGAGAAAAGCGGCCCACCACAGGGTATTACATTTATACATTAAATAAAATAAATAAAAGTCTGAATTGTTTGTGAGCTATCTTTAGTTAAATAGGATTGCAATGTAAAAGTGGGTGAAAGGCATTAAAGTAGATAAGGATAGGAAAGAAATAATGACGGCTTGTGAAATATGAATACATGGAATAGTCTATTAGTGGCAGTAGAATCGTTTTTATTATGGTTTAAGATGCAAAATATATCCGTGATGTACTGTAGTTAGCACAGATTAAAAATGAGAAAGATATGCATTCCTTGTAAGCAAGTGTATGCGGTGAGAAACCAAAACACCCAACATTTACAAAAATGTCAAATAAAAAAAGAAAATAAATATCAAGATTAAAATACTAATGTCAGTACAATGTGTTATCTGTGATTTTAACACCGTATTTATTCCTTGCATGTGTTAATTGTATCATATATTGTAATTGTTGCACTTGTCTGCTGCAAATATTTTCCGATAAAACTAACAAGAAATTGTTTACACAATCAGTATTTTTTATTGCTGCCAAATTGAAATAATACAGGTTGCTTTTTTGCATTTGCTATTGCAACATCACTGTCTCTTTTAATTTGATTTTAATTAGATTTATTTTCTTTGGCACTGTTCATTGCTCCAGATGTGCAGCTGAGAGTTTTTGATACATAGCCCCAAATGTCAAGTGCTTATAGTACTTTAAGACATTAAATTATATTCTGATACATCACTCCAAATGGAAAAAAAAAAATGTATACCAAAATGTATACCAAAAAATGTATACCAAACTTGTATACCAAACTTGTAATTGAAAAAGGATATAACCACTATGATATTTCTCACCTTTAGCATCTGCTAAAAAAAAGCAAATGATTTTTCAAATTTGCTTGTGAGCCATTATTTTAAAGGAGGTCAGCAAGTCCTCTTCTCACCACCATGCAGAAAGTGTGGCCAGAAGGAATAAAAGGCACGTATGCTGTTGTAATCATCTTTCCTCACTGACATGATTCAATTGTCAGGGACCTGCTACATGTCAAGCAAGGACTCGAGTTTAGCAAGACTGTTCACAATAAATGTAAAACATCTGGTTATCTGGATAATATCTCCAGATAGACTTGAAACATTTTGTTCACCTTTTATTTCCCTTCGCATGCAGACATAATGATTATTTTTTTATCTAGCATATAAAAGTCAGTCTGGTTAGCTAAACTATATTAAATATTTATTTATTTAATTATTATAAGATCAATAATGAATTGATTTATAATTTCTTTTACCTACAGTATATGAAGGACAGTGTCTTTCTTTACAGTGGCAAGAGGGATATATGGACATGTCTGTGTGCCTGTTTTTCTTTCTTCTAAAATCCTTGAATTCCTTAGGTTTACTTAATGTCTGGAGATTTTATTTAATTATGCCAGAATCTGGAGTCTTGGGCTAGTATTTTATTTCTGTTTTGTCAGTTGTTTTACCCTGTTACATTTAAGCATTGAGGCTATCAAAGCCTTTTATATGTAACCCATATTCCCCCCCCCCCCCCAATCGCAGAGAGGGTGTATGTAAGGGGATCTATATGCATTACCCAATGTGGTGGTTTACCTGTTAAGCTCACAGGGAGGCCTAAGCCTAAGCCTCCGCCACGGAGAGCCTTGGGCACGTATGACACAATGGGAACAACCTCGTACTTGGTGCAGCGCCTCCACCTGCGATGACTCCCACCAGAGGGGGATCCTCGCAGGAAATATATATCATTCCACACAACGTATGTAAAACAACCAATGACTTTACTTGCAGCCTATGCACATATATCAACAGGTGTCCCTCCCTAGAGGAGACACTAACTATGGCGTCGCGCAGAACGCTACCTTCACCTCCACCTCCACCGGATTATCCCACCCAGTGTCCAGTAACCCCACACATTATTACCCCACCCTCAAGTGAGATGGATATGTGTGACTGCGCAGCCACTGTGTCCCTTGTGAAATGTGATATGACTCGTTGGTGCAATTGTAGATTACCTGCCGGGCACTCCGGTGCCCGGGCCTGCCAAGGAACTTCACAAAGGATCCTGACGTCGACTGTACACCGGAACTACCGTCCGGGGTGATCCCACGCGGATGACTGATGCAGCAGCTTCTGCTGTGTCCCAAACTAGCTCTAGATAGTAAGTGGCAGGGTCCCTAACCTGGGGGGCTGTCCCTGACAAAACTCACACTACTGGGTGACTCAGGGCTAGCTGGGGCCTTGGGGGCTGCTGGCCTAGTGCAGGGAGTCACTGACTCCTGCACCCTACCTCCTTCCCCTAGCTTCTCCTGGCACCAACTGACTAACGTGCTCCAAGCCCGCGAAATGTATCTCTTTGCTCCTGCAGGGCCATCCTCCAGCCCTATTGGCTCCCTGGCATCACATGGGGCGCTGCTGAGGCTCATGGGACTTGTAGTCCCTTCCAAGAGCCTTCCCTGGTAGGTTATGGTTCGTGCGCTCCTTTCTGCGCATGCGCAGCTCTCCAGGGCCTCCTGCAACTCCCTAGCCTCTTCCCTACTCTGCTCCGCGCATGCGCGATCGCGCCGCTTGCGCGCGCACCCGCAATGGCGGCCCCCGCTAACCGTGTACGTCACCGAGCCTCCTAAAGCTCTCACCGCTCCCTGCTCCGGCCCCCACCTTTGGAAGCAGCCAGCGGGTCCGTCTCTGGCCCCGGCGGCACCCGTGACCGCACTGCCACAAAGGAGGGGGGTCTCTAGGAGCTGCTGGGGACCAGGGCTACACATATTTTAAATGTTGTAAAACATTTAAAACAAATGTATACTTGTTAAGCGTTCTACATGTAAAAATACATTAAGATGTTTTACGTAACAATGCAAAGAAATTCTACAAAAACTATGGTCACAATTTAGAATAAATAATTATTACTGCAGACATGTCAGAGTAAAATGGACACCCGATATTTGACTAATGTAATATAGTTTTAAATGCCACAATAACCCTTTTCTTAGGTTTCATTTTCTAATGTGTCCAAAATATGGTTCAATTTGAAACACAATACAAATATTTTTGTGAGACCCTGACATTAATTAAACCTGAGCTGTCATGTTTCTGAGTCTTTAAAAATATGAATTTATATGCATTAGAGTGGAAACTATGCATATTGTGAAAGAGCGCTGTTGCTGCTCTCGTAAAATTGGCTATGCCAAGGTACTGTTTGAGAAAAACAGTTGCTCAATCATATAAAATTATGTGGATTCATCTTGCACTCTCACGTTTGAATGTAGCAACAATCTTGTAAAGTATAATTGCAAAATAGTTTGTGATGAATTTCACTATGTCGTCCTAAAAGCAGGTAACGCAAACAGAGGAATAAGAAATGTAAACTGAATTTAAAGGTTTCACTAGAGACGTGTGACATTTTCGGGTTAGTTTGCAAACTAGGCAACATTTTCTGTTTTCCTTTCTACAACAACATTTTATAAAAATCTGAATGCTTCTCTTATATAAACCAAGCATTTAAAGTCATGTTAAATAGTAATTTCTCTTAGTTTCTCCTAAATGTCACCTACTATAAGGAATATGCATAGAGCACATACCCTATATGGCTTGTGCAATTGGGGTGGGAACAAAAGATTGTCAACACACAGATACACACACAGTTGACGGTGATTGTATGTGTGTATGTGGGGTGGTTATGGTGGGTGGGAAATTGAGTGTGTTATGGTGGGTGGGAAATTGAGCATGTGTGCATGGAGAGTTGAGTGTAAGTGAGAGAAGTGTGGTAGTGAGAGAGGAGGGGGGGAGACAGGTGGGGAAGAAAGAAAGGGGGCGTTTGAGAGGGTTAGGGGAGGGAGAGAACTACATGGGGGAGGCAGAGGATGAAAGGAAGGGAGTGTGAGATGGAGCGAAATAGAAGGGGTTGAAAGCAAGGAGCTATGGGAGAGGGGGCTCGTAAGGCCACTGACACAGGGACCCCAGTGGAAACTCTAGATTTATTTTGTGGTTTTTTACATGGGAGAGGCGGCCCTTTTAAAAAGGGTAGCATGATTTGGTATGCCCTCTATTTTTTTACAACACAGCACTGAGTCGGACATTAGAGAAAACACTACAAACTGTTACTGTACTACTAAAACAGCAGCAGTTGTACTTGAGCCCAGAAACCTTTAACTGGTAAAGTAACTAAAACTTAAAAGATTCATCAATCATCATCAATCATCATCGATCATCACAAACATACCACCAAGGTGGAACAGGTTGTCCAGAAAGAACTGAATATTGCTGGTACATCTGAATGCAGCTTAGAGAGATTAGCCAGCCATACTAAGAGTAAGCAGACATGTTGTTACAGGGAAGAACATGTCTTTGGGCCAGATACACAGAGCGCAATTACAATAATGTTAACATAAGGTAATACGACTCTGACCCAGATACACTAAGCTCTGTTAAATCAAATAATGTTAAGTAAGCTAAATTAGCAACATACATTTTTCCCCTAAATTTAACATATATTTACAAAAGTAATTACAGTACAGTATATACAAAAACAATGGCCATTGTTGAACTAATTAGCATACACTTAACATCAGTCACATGTTACTTATATACCGCCCTAAACACACCCTTATATAATATGTGGAGAGATACCTGTGCATCAAAAGGAAACAAAACAAAACAAAAGGGGCGCATGAGAGAAAACACAGAGACAGTATGTGCTACAAAACACAATTTATATGTACACTAATACATGTACAACATACTTAAAATTAAGACTGGATCATAATATCCAATGAATCACAAAACACACAACACAACCAGAGGGCAAACCTCAGTAACCCAAGGCACTCGTTGAAATCAAAGATCTTAGGGAATGGGGGCTTACGTGATAATTATCAGCCAGGCCAATGCCTTCAACGGAGCCCTCATGGGTGTGTATGCATGCGCAGCTTCTGGAGTCCGTCGTCACAAGCCCTCCGTCGCTGCCTATGACCTCAATGCGACGCGTTTCGTGTCAGAATGTCACTTCCTTAGGGGGTTGGTCTAACAGTTCCCATGGCACTAGTTAAGTACCCTTCCTGGAAATAATATCACAAGAGACAGGGGGTGCCCAATGCTACATCCCATTGACAAAACATATATGATGAAAAGTATAAAGTTAAATACTTCAGTGATAATAATAATAATAATAATAATAATATTAAATACTTGGTTATTTGGTTAACCCTTTGGCCAAAGCGTATTAAGCCTGCATACCAACGTCAAGGTATAACCAAATTAATGCAGGTCCTACACTACACTACACTACACTGTGACCCCTTCCTTTTACCTCTGTAAGAGGGGAAGAACCATTATAGGTCTTGTTCCTGCAGCAAATGAAATGACCTCCCAAGTTAAAAAGGTGAAGGAGGAGGAGTGAGTTCTGGGGGGAGGTGCCACAGCCTCCAAATGACTGCTACCAGTCAGACATAGATTAACAAACATTCCCAGCAAGCTTAAACTCCCACACCCACCACATCATGAATATATCAGCCTATGGGAATGGCACCTCGCAATTAGCAATCCAATCAGTGTGCTATATGACACACCTGTTAATAAAATTGTAAAACACTGACAGTACATGAACAATACTAAACAAGACAAACATTTAAGTAATCACAAAAACACAACTATTAGTACATAATGTTACTATCAATTTAATATAAAATGTCTATATATAAAGACTAAAACCATATAAAACCATATAAATCTGTGATAATTATAAATATCAGGGAAGATGTTAAATTTAACCCTGATATCCTAAAACCAGCAGCATTAAAAAGCATGCATGCAATCAATCAATCCTGCATGTCAGCCTTCACAGAGTTAATTACTGAGCTTAGATGGTAAGGACTTAGATGAGAGTGAACCTCTTAGCATGTACCACTATAACAAGCTTTAACACATAATACAACATAACTTAATAGTCATACATATAAAATGTTAATACAGAAAAGTTACCCACATGTAAAATATTCGAGGGATAACATAAGGTAAATTACGTCGTTCCCTGGCTGGGAGCCAAAGTGAATATATTATGTTCCTTGAAACTCACATCAAAAGGAACACACCTGAGATAATGTTAGATTAAATAGCGTAACAGTGTTTAGTGTATCTGGGTTTATGATGGTAGTGAAAGAGGTGATAATGTGTGGCAGCTTCATGCCAAGTTATCTACCTTTTGTGATACAGAACCTGCTTGTAACAGGGGACTTACCCTGTTCAGAAAACTTGCCTCTAATCCAGCAGTGTGCTGGTTAATTGACCAGCACCTGGCTGATTAGAGGTGTTAGAAAAAGCCTGCCTCTGAGACAGGAAGAGAGACTCCTTAGCACACCTGTGAGCTGAACAAGGAGACAGACGTCTTGAGCCTGCCAGAAGAGACTGCACGCTGCCAGCAAGACACAGGGGAAAGTACTTCTAAACCTGGAGAGCACAAGAAGCCTTCCCCTAGAAGTGACAGATAAGACTTTCCTTTCTAAGACTTTTTGTATATCTACACATATCAAGATATATGTTTGGGGCTGGGAGACATGCTAATCTAAAGGGAGTTGTGGACTGCATAGGTTTAACTAGAAATACTCCCAAGTGGAACAGAAGCTTTGTTTGACCCCTTATTTGCATACGTTTGGATGTTTTCTTGTGTTAAAGAAACAGGCGCAATAAAAGCCGTATTTAATTTCACCTTTAAACAGTCTCCATTGCATATCTCTGCACATGTCCTCTTACATATGGTGTCAGAGTGGATTGAGGTGGCCATTGAAGTTAAAAGGGGCCCCGGAGATTGCCTGTGAATTTTTTTTGTGCTTTTTGCCTACAAACAGCCTGAGCAACATAAACAAAGGATCTCATGCAACAGAGAACAGAATTAAAGGGATACACATCCAGGCAGTAAATCTACACTGCACTGGAGAAAGCCACAAAACCACAGATGGACTTTTTTCCCCAATCCCAAGAGGAGAGAGAGAGAGAGACTGCTGAAGCAGGTAACCCTTACTTGCCTATCACAATAAAGTGTAATATGGTCGTTGAAATAGGGGTTTTGCCTTAAAACCGTAGTCAGGGTTCAAGAAGTAAGTTAGCCCTTAAAAGGGATAGGTGTTTGTTGTTTTCAAATGTTTCGCTGAAGCAGTGAATACAGATGGTGACCCACGAGCGGTACTGATTCTGCAAGTAAAGGCTGCCACACCGCATAGGACTACCAGCGGTGAATGGAGTATATGCAGAAAAGTGTGAAAATTGATGCAAGACTGTGCTGAAGCAGGGGAATTTTCAGCAAACAAGTGCTGAGGGTAAAATTGCCCTACCGGGGAAAAAGGAATTGAGGAACTGTGTAAAAGGTATCCCAAAGCCAATTGCTGAGTGTTGAGTCGCCCTGCCTGGAGTGAAAGAAATATTCCACTGTAAAGAATATATTTATTTTTTTTGCAAGTAAAGTCTATCTATGTATCATGGGAGTAAAACAGGCACCCAAAGTGTGAAGAGTGAATGCCATAATACCCAAAGATGAGACTGAAAATTACTGAACTCAAGCAGAAAACCAAATGCCTTTGCTGAAGCCAGAAAATGGGCAGCTAGCAAGCATTGTATTTAAAGAAATAGAACTCTGGGAATGTAAAATGGCCACCCAGCTGAAGTCAAATACAGACTCTGCAAAAATAGAGAATAAAATTTGTTCCTGGTGTAAAGAACCCCACCACATGGAGCAGTGTCCCTTCAGGCCTTATTCAGACGATGAGAGTGAATGCATGCACAGTAATGCTAATATTGTAAAACTTACCTAAGGGAAGAAAAAGTCTACAGAGAGGCCTGTGAGAGCTACGACCTCTACAAGCAAAATATGCCCACCTGTAGGACTACAACCATTTGGGGCTCTAGCAAATACAGTGGCAACAGCTGCAATAGCGCTTCCTGAGGTCAGGAAGAAAAATACACCTGATAGCCCCAAAATGGAGGACAAGATGCAGTGTTCCTGTAATGAACCCTACCCCACGGAAGAGTGGTCCTTCCAGTCCGATGAGGAGGAAGACATCTCTTATGGGGAACCCAAACCGAGTCAAAACCACAAAACACCCCATGAATGGTGGGGGTGCCTGAACTCGGTACGAACCGAAAAGACTGCTCCCTATGATGACGAATATGATCGTCAGGAGAAAGAGCGGGAGCAGCAGATCACTGAATATTTCCCTCAGCTATTACAGTTGCAAGAAAAGCCAGGTGGATCCAGTGAAGCTGCTAAAATTTCAAATGAAGATGGAGACCCCAGTATCCCTGAGGGGACAGTGTCATCCAAAACAAAAAGGCGAAAAAAGAAAAAGAAAAGCGGTTATTCACTTACCGTGGAAGGAACAGACACATCTGCAGATCATGCAGAGGAAAAGGGGTCCGAAATGCCCTGCAGCCTAGAGAAAATGGAGAAGTCGTCCCGCGGATGACAGAATATTCAGAGGGCCCAAGGCAGAAGTCGTGTACCCCAAAAAAGTGTCTGTCCGGTGCTAATAGTGAGAAACCCTCAACCAACCATCCCAGGGAAGCGGAGCCGGAAGCGGAGCCGGAACCGTTGAGTGACGATCCCTTGACCAGCCCTGGGGATGCCCTGAAGGTTGCCAGGCGTGACTGTGATCTGTTCCAGGAACAATTGAAACTGAAGAACGCAGAGCTACTGAAAAATAACGTGAAGCTACAGAAAGATGTGCTCACAATGTACTGTTTGGCCAGGACAGAATTGGACGATCTCAAGACTGAGCTAGATACTGCAAACGCTACTATTACTGCCATGGATGAAAAGCAGAGCCAATCTGATAAAATGATGGCTAAACTGAAGCGGAAGTATGAGGAGGCACTGAAGGAGATGACAGTCTTTCAGCAAGAGGTTCACACTCTTCGCGTAGAGCTGAATGCCTCACAACAGGAGGTCAACAGTGTCCGGACAGAGGTGGACGTATCTCAGAAGGAGGTTCATACACTCCGCAGAGCACTGAATGACTCACATCATGAGATCAACAGCTGCCGCACAGAACTGGAAGTCTCCAGAAAGGAACTTCACAGTCTCACTGAGGAGCTGGACATTTCAAAGAAAACTATCCTCCATCTTAACTTAGATCTCAAAGTCTCTCAGAAGGAGCTTCAGAACCTAAACCTGGAGATTGAAGTCTCATGCCAGGAGACAGCCCGCCTCCAAGCAGATGTGCAAAAATGGAAGGTGGACTGCAAGGAGGCCCTGAATAGAACAGAGACTGAAAAAGGAGAACATTTAAGATTAAAAAAAGAAAATTCGGAGTTGACAAACCACGTCAATGGAAAGAATGAAAAGCTGCACGAGCTTGAAAAAATAAAGAAACGGTTGGAAGATGAAAAATTTGAAACAAAGCACCGACTGCAGAACCAACTGCAAGGTCTGCGTACACACCTCCAGAATGTCGAGGAGAAGCAGCGAACTCTGCAGGAAGAAAATCTGCAGGCTGCTAAGAAAATACAAGTGCTGCAGGAACGTCTGATTACCCAGTGCATCCTCGCAAAGCAGCAGGATAAACTGAAGGCTACCCTGGCCATCACCAAAGCATTGCTAGAGGCTAAGCTTAGAGGCCAGGTGACTCGGTACAAGAGGGAGCTCAAAAAGGTCCAGAAACTGAGACGAGTGTCTGCGGCCCAAGCGAAGAAGTTCACAGTGCTCCACAAAAAAAAGAATGATAGATGGAAGCAAGCTCAGAGAAAGCACAGGGAAGAAATAAAGACCCTGAAAGGAGAATGGAAGGAAACACTCAAGAAACATTCAAGAAACAGAGTGAGACTCTGCAGCCCAGTAAATTACAGATGCCTCCAATACGGGAAAAGGTATTGGCTCTGTCCAAGCATCGGTATCCCACAGTAACTAAGGCCCATGAGGACAAGGGTACAGTGAGAGCTGGGGACACCACTCACCTTCAAAACAAGATTACGAAGTTTGAGCCAGCTAAGAAAGCACTAGCCAAACCTGCACCCGCCCAACAGGCAACAAACAGAGGTAGGAGTGCAGAATCAAAGCCAGAAGAATCTTTAGCTAAGGAAGCTGAAAAGATAGGACATTCTCTGGAAATGGAGCCGGAATCGCAACTCAATCCCAAAAAAGCTGAACTGGCGACTACATTGAATGGGAAAACTGCAGGAAGACAGCTTCAAGAACTGAGGGCTCAAGTGGCTGTTCTTGGGCGCTCTTGTGATACCAGGAAATGGACATTTGGTGCTAAAGTGGAGCACATGGGAAGGATGGCGAGAGAGAGCGATTTGCATAGGCACTCTGCGACTGTCGCCATACAGTCTGCCTACAAAAAGAGGAGTGCCCGACATAGGGGAAAGCTCAGGACCACGTGGTCAGTAGAAAGACTGTACTTGGGAAAAGTTCTCCATGAGCGACTGAGGACTGCTGATCTCAAGCACCTTCTGGAAGAGACACTACTAAACTAGAGGAAGGGCTCCAATCCCAGCAGGACTGACGGTTCTCCTCCATCCACTCTCATTCAAGTCACAGAGATATCTCGAATGAGAGTGGAAGGATGGGCTTTGGACGTGGCAAGCTGAGTTTCCCACAACCAGGGGAGGTATGTAACAGGGGACTTACCCTGTTCAGAAAATTTGCCTCTAATCCAGCAGTGGGCTGGTTAATTGACCAGCACCTGGCTGATTAGAGGTGTTAGAAAAAGCCTGCCTCTGAGACAGGAAGAGAGACTCCTTAGCACACCTGTGAGCTGAACAAGGAGACAGACGTCTTGAGCCTGCCAGAAGAGACTGCATGCTGCCAGCAAGACACAGGGAAAAGTACTTCTAAACCTGGAGAACAAAGAAGCCTTCCCCTACAAGAGACAGATAAGACTTTCCTTTCTAAGACTTTTTGTATATCTGCACATATCAAGATATATGTTTGGGGCTGGGAGACATGCTAATCTAAAGGGAGTTGTGGACTGCATATGTTTAACTAGAAATACTCCCAAGTGGAACAGAAGCTTTGTTTGACCCCTTATTTGCATACGTTTGGATATTTTCTTGTGTTAAAGAAACAGGCGCAATAAAAGCCGTATTTAATTTCACCTTAAAACAGTCACCATTGCATACCTCTGCACATGACCTCTTACACTGCTACTTTCCTCAACTCTGCTATTTACTGTGGCCTCATGGAATTGTTACTCACTCTATCAACTATAAGCTCCTACCTTCTGGCCCACACCCAATATCATTATACATCCTGGATTACTCAAAAGCTTTGCATTATCTATTGAATGTTGGTGGAGAATTCTGAAAACCAATAAACCAACCCCCGCTTATTCAATGTCACGGGTGCTCTCCACAACCTGGATGGGACTGCGAGGCTGAGGTGGGGATGTTAGTAGCCACCAACCTATAACCACGTGACTGCATCCAGAGTGCAGAGTAATGGTCGAGTAGACAGGTCTAGGTAGGAGAGGTCTGGGTGGTAGTAATAATCGCCGTGGTCTGGGAATGGAGAAGGTAAAATTGTCGTAATCCAAAGCCGTGGTCAAGGAGGAGAGAAGGTAGAATCGTCGTTATCTGTAGCCGTGGTAAAGGAGGAGAGAAGGTGGAAATCCTAGTACAAGCTGTGGTCAAAAATAGGAAGCAAGACAAGACTAGGCAGGGCAGAAGGTAACTTGAGGTAAGCACATGAAAGCATAAACAGGGGTTATGCTCAGCCAGTTTGCCAGAAGACTGGCTCAGCATATAAAGAACAAGCAGCCAATGGTGAAGCAGGAAGAGACTGAGAGTAATCAGTCGTCAGACGTACGCTCTCTACTGATAGGTCGAAGTGGAATGCACTACAGGTGTGGAGCAGCTGATGAGAGTATTAGTCCATTGTTTGCCTGGCACTGTGTGGCACCTGCACGTTGGTGGCATGTGACGCGCGATGCCCATGTTGTCACGGGGATGAAGCCTGAGGGCAGTCCCTGGTGTGTCTCCCTTCCAGGCGGTGCGTGCGCTTGCGCGCAGTTGTAGCTGACGTGCGTCACTCGTGACTTCGCGGGATACATCATGGGGGCGGGGCCTATGACGAATGCTGACATTCTAATGGCAAGCATAACAAATGTATAACTTGCAAACAACTACTCAAATTTATATTTATACTGTTACTAACTTTAGCAGGTGTTATTGAACTTAACCCAGGCCCTCCCCTTTCAACTCTGTCCCATACCCCAGAGAATACCCCTTTCACTTTCCAAAAAGGGCTTTCCGTTGCCCACATAAATATCTGCAGACTGTTGTCCAAACTGGATGAACTAAAGCATGGTGCCTTATGAATATACCCAATGCCATCATTCTTACAGAAACATGGCTAACGCCTATAACCCTTGCTGCAATTATCTCCATTCACGGCTACTCCATTCCTAGGAAAGATAGGTCGCAGAGAGGAGGAGGGGTCTTATTTTATATTGAAGATACCTTACAATATATGCTGCTAAATTTCCCCCAAACCCACCCTCTTTTGAAAGCCTAGTTGGCAAAATTTGCCTCCCATTTTCTAAGACCGTAGGTTTTGCTGACATCAACCACCCCCCTAAAGCACCACTACAATCCCCGACTGATATCGCTCAGTTTCTTGTCACAATTTCCAATCTGAACAGGAAATGTGAGCTGTTAGTTCTTGGGGATTTCAACTACAATTGGCTTGACACTAAAGACAACAAAATCCATACACAACTCAGGTCACTAAACTTAACCCAACTAATTTCCCAACCAACATGCACCAGACCACCCCAATCAAGCCCTAAAGTTCTCCTCACTAGAACATTTAGAAACTTTAACCCATAGCACTTTCTGGCTGATCTTATCAACTGCCCTTGCTACATAAGCGACTTAATACCTGATCTGATTCTGCTCTCGATTATTTCCAATCATATTTCTTAAAAATCTGTGATACCAATGTTACAACCGACCACATAGCGCTATACCATTTTACGGATGCCTTGTGGAAAAGCTACAAAGTAACTGGCTCTACCAAGGATCTTAATAGCTACAGATGCATTAATAAACACACAATCCCAGCAAGCTCAAGAAACCCCAAAATCCACCACATCATATATTTATTAGTGTCAAAATGTAACTACAGATGCATGAGATGCCTGTGGAACACATACACAAGGCAAACAAGACACACAAAAACCCAACACACTGACAATCTTCACCAGAATACATAAAATCCAGCTAACTACTGGTAGGTCATCAACAATATATTCCTGCCTTCTAGCCATCAACAACCATGTAATATCATTAAGGATGATATTACTGTGACAAATCCCAATGACATTGTAAAGGCATTCTATAATTACTTTGTCGGGTGTGCTACTAACTTATTAGCAAACTGGAATAGGGAAAAATGCTTTAAACTGGTTTCACTCATACTTATCGGGTACATCCCAACATGTGTCTATCTCAGGTTCTAGCTCCATCCCTTGGACATCACCTGTGGTGCGTGCAAAGCACTGTCCTTGGGCCGCTACTCTTTTCAGTCTTTATCAATGATCTTCCTACAGCTTGAAAGGAGCTACAATACACATTTATGCGGATGACACAATCTAATATGCACACAGCCCTAACCTCTCTTACCTTGAAACTCAAAAACTGGATTTCCCAAAACAAACTGTTTTACAGACTGACAAGACTGTAACAATGTTATTTAGGACCAAGGCTAAACTTCTAAAGCTACCAATAATGGAGTTTCATATCAGAACCAACTCTAATACCATCCTAGCCCCTGTCACTCATTTGAAATATCTGGGTGTATGGTTTGACTCCCATTTATCATTTGGGTTGCAGATTGATACCCTGACATCAAAAACCTATGCCAAACTAGGTGTATTTTATCGGAACAAATCCTCCCTAAGCCCACTGGTCCAAAAGCGCATCACACAGCAGATGCTAATACCAATTATAGACTATGGGGACAGCAGCCCAAACTCACCTTAGTAAACTAAACATCTTCTAAAATTCAATATGCCTTTTTGTCCTCCAATGTAACTACAACACACATCACTGCGAAATGCATAAAGAACTAGATTGGCCATCTCTTGAGTATAGGCCCAAAGTTTATCTTTCCAGTCTTGCCTTCAAATAATTCTTGGACAAGCTGCCCCCGTATCTGAACAAGCTCCTCGCCCCTGCCACACGCACCACTTATCACCTGAGATCTGACTCCAAAGGACTTTTCACGGTCCAAAGGTACAACAAAGTATCCTTCTCTTACCATGCATCCCACAACTGGAACAATCTACCTGAGACTCTCAAAGCCACCACCAGTCTAAGTTCTTTCAAAACTAAAGCTGTCTCACATTTTAATGTGGTCTGTAACTGTTGCTTATGCCTATAACATATTTTATCTTTAACTGTTCATGCAGTCTTTATACATAATGTATAACCCTGTTCTTCTAATCTAACCATGTATTTGTAACCATGTATCTGGCATCAAAACTCTGTGCCCAGGACATACTTGAAAACAAGAGGTAAATCTCAATGTATTACTTCCCGGTAAAACATTTTATAAATAAATAAATACAAGTGATCCGTGGTGCTGCTACATCTGCTAGTGGTATTGGTGGCAGTGGCAGTAGCAGTGAAGGAGATGATGATCACTCTGTGAACAGCATGCAGCATGACCATCACAAGTCATAGCACTATTGCGCCGATTATTGGCACTATTATTATGGTGCTGTAGTGAACTTGCAGATTTTTGGTAGTGTATATATTATTGGCCTAATAAGGAACACTGTATGTCCAGCGAATGTCCTGAGATCCATGTATTACTCAAAGCTAAGTCGAGACTATCATCAATATGCTTTTTATATACCATAGTTGATTCATTAGGAAGTTTACAATATATAGTAACGTCTCCCAGTTGCCTGATGATATCTGGCATACAACCTGTATAGTGTTGTACAACTATACTCCATCCTGTATTAGCAGATCTGATTGTACTGTAATAGATGAAGTATGAGAAAGGAATCAAGGGCTTTTCTTTCATCCTTCGTTAGATTGGATCTATAAAATGGATTCTTATCAACAATTGGAAAATTCTGCTGCTCAATCATCTTAGGTTTTGATTGAGGGTTGTAAGAGGGTGGATCAAAACAACTTTTTCTTTTGTAGGATAATGGAATATAATGGAATATTATTTTGAGTTTTTTGTTTCTTTAATAAAGCCTTTAATTGCAAATGTCCCAGCATTTGAAATACTGTAAATCAACCCTTAAACCAAATTTGTTTTGGGAGTCGGAAAAAAAATACACCCTTTTGAAGTAAAAATATTTTGGCAGAGCTCAATACACAGTTGGATAGATTATATATTAGTTTCTGTGAAACCTTGGAGGCTTTCTGTGATCTCCTTTTCTGTCTCGCTCCTTCCTCATTGTTTTCCTAAACGTATATGGGTGTTGAAATTCCTGGAGCAAGTGGCTAGTCCAAAAAAAAGTGCCGAAGAGGAAGTAGAGGTTATGGAGGAGTCCCTAACTAGTTCCCCTAACTGAAAAAGGGCTAATAAAGGAAAGTTTGTTTATTACGTAGATGGAGACGTGTACATACAGTCATTTTGTTATATTTCTATATGAGGCACAAGTTCTGCTATATGAAACTCTAGCAATATAGACCGATGCTCTTTGTAACCAGAATTTACTTTGTTCAGTTTCTATTTTTAAACATGTATCATTTCCTCTCTGAATTGGTTAACCTATGCAGACCAATCATGCCTATGATATTCATTGAGTACCAATGTTCTGTGATTCAAAATCTGAAATATTTTGCCTTGTGAAAACTAGTTATTTCCCTAACTCTTCAGCCACTAATAGAATTAAATCAAGCGATCAACATCCGTAATGGGATAAAAAAAAAAGGGAGAAGAAAGCGTGCTGCGGTGTAGTATTATGGTAGGTTGCCAGGAACCTGATAGACTCATAGATATGTATAGAGATTAGTGTTACGCCGAGTAGCCCGCAGACCAGACCTGTCCAGAGAACTGAGATGGCAGGTATGAATACACACACCGACAGAGCGAGGGACGTGTCCGGGTTGTGGTATTAGATGGTGCCAGGCCAGATGAGGAGTATTGCGTGAATACTTGCCGGTACCGTTTTTTTCCAGAAGAATGGTCGTTGCAGTTGCCGAGATCAGGGGTAGGAGAAGTATGGAAGGATCGAGGTGAGAGCCGTGGTCGAAGGGAGCCAGAAGGTACGTAAACAGGAACAATCCGAAGTCGAGAGCCAAAGGGGGAAGTCTGCCAAGCCGCGTCAAAACCGAGAGAATCAAAGAGCAAGCACTGTGAAACACACATACAAAAACTATAACGAGCGAGGAAGCACAGGACAGAGAGGGTATATAAAGCTGGAACAGCCAACCAGGAGAGGGGGCGTGCCTGGAGGAGCCCAGGGAGCTTCAGCGCATTGGCTGCTGTTCTTAGAGCCCAGGTGACACTCAGCAAGAGCCAGATTTTAACCGTGCGGTGTTTGGGGGTGGAGCCTGAGCAGGGATAAGTTCAGGGGCTGTTGTGTGTGTACTGTAAGTCCCACGTGCACATGAGAGGAAGCAACAACTGGGTACGCGCGTGCGTGCAGAGCGGCGATTCCACGCCGACGGCTGCGGCGTAGAGCGTGGAGGAAGTACCTCGTGGAGCGTCCCACCATGCCGAGGGGTAAGTGATGCAGCTGAAGGGGGCTTGCATGGTTGTAGTGGAAGGGTCTGAGCAGTGTAAGGAGAGAGCCGTGAGCTCCGCCTGTGGCGCTGTGTGCTCACATTCCTAACAGTATCCCCCTCTTCAGGATCGGCCTCAGGACGATCCAAGAACGGCTTCTCCGGAAATTTCATCCTAAAAGTCTTCAGGAGGCTGGGCGCATGGATGTCTTTGAGTGGAACCAAAGACCTCTCCACGGGTCCGAAACCCCTCCAGTGGACCAAAAACTGAAGCTGCCCCCTGAGATGCGGGAGTTCAGTAAGGCTTGTACCTCATATTCCTCGTTATTGAGTACCGTGACTGGATCTGGCTTGCTGGTCTGTTTAGAAAAGAAACGATTGGCAATGTGGGGTTTTAATAGCGAGGCATGAAAACCGTCTGGGATCCTCATGGAGGGTGGTAGTTTAAGGCGAAACGCCACTGGGTTAATCTGCTCCACGACGGGAAAGGGTCCCAAAAACCTAGGAGCCAATTTAGGGGAAGGAACTCTCAAGCGGATGTTTCTTGACGGGAGCCACACTAAATCCCCTGGCTTGTAGTTGGGTGCCGGCCGAACATGGCGATTGGCCTGGTCTACCAGTATCGGCGGCCTTCTGGAAAGACGATTGTACCTTCGACCAAATGTCTTGGAGAGTGGAAATCCGTTCGTCTACCACCGGTACTCCAGAAGCAACATTAGAAATAGGTAGGCAGGGAGGGTGAAACCCATAATTGACAAAGAATGGAGATTCTCGGGTGGATTCGCTTCAGGCCGGATTGACCGCGTACTCTGCCCACGGGAGGAGTTGGGACCAATCGTCCTGGGAATCGGATATGAAACATCTGAGGTATTTTTCCAGCGACTGGTTAGTTCTCTCTGTCTGTCCATTGGACTGGGGGTGGTATGTAGAGGAGAAGGAAGAGACAATTCCCAGTCTTTTAGTGAAGGTCCTCCATAACTTGGAGACGAACTAGGATTCTCTGTCAGAGACAATGGAAGACGGAATGCCATGGATCCTAAAGATATGCTCGGAGAAAATGTCTGCTAGGGCGGGAGAGGAGGGCAGTCCCTTGAGGGGAATGAAGTGGACCATCTTCAAAAACCTGTCTATGACAACTAAAATGGTGTTGAAGACCCTAGACCTAGGGAGATCGACTATGAAATCCATGGAGATATGGGACCATGGATGAGCAGGGGGAGAAGTTCCTGAGGTCTCTGTGGAAGTGTCTTGTTCTGTGCGCATACAGGACAAGCGCAAGTGTATTCCACAATGTCTTTAGACATACTGGGCCACCAAAAGTTCTGACAAATTAAGTCTAACATCCTTCTGAAGACTTGATGACCTGCGGGTTTAGAAGAGTGTCCCCAATCTAGGACCTCTGGAATGAATCTGGGCAAGATGAAGAGACTGTTAGAGGGGATCGCCATGTTTGAAGGGATCTGTTGCTTGTTCCTTTTGATCTTGTCTAGTGATTTGAAGGTGGAAGTAGACAAAATTATTTCGGGAGGTAGGATGGGTTCCAAAGATGTGGGTAGAGGTGACAAGGGAGCGGGACACCATGCACATGTAAAAGAGAGATCACAAAAATAGTACAGTACTGTATAGCACAAAAATGATAATCCTATGAAATTCTGCAAAGGTTATACTCACAAGCAGACAGTGAGTAAAGGCATTTCACACATAAAGTGTACATGAACAGTAGTCCCACGTAGAGGGGGGTCTGGGGACCAGGATTGGGTGGATAGGGTGCACTACAGCAGTGGAGGAGAGACGCTGAGCTGTTCGTTGCTTCTTGCGGCCACAATTAGGAGCACCTGTGGCGGAGCGTCTCCATTCCAAACCTAATCGCGATTCCTGGAGAGGAAGGGGGGGTGACATTATCATATGCCTGTACCTCTGATTCCTTATAGCCTAATAACTTCTTATACTTTGTAAGTGAGCACTTGTGAAGTGTTTTTTAATTCATTAAATTGTTGCACAGTTCGCGCTACGGTGTGTTCTTGTCCTCTACTGTAGTGCACCCTATCCATCCAATCATGGTCCCCAGACGCCCCTCTACGTAGGACTACTGTTCGTGTACACTTTATGTGTGAAATGCCTTTACTCACTGTCTACTTGTGAGTATAACCTTTGCAGAATTTCATAGGATTATCATTTTTGTGCTATACAGTACTGTACTATTTTTGTGATCTCTCTTTTACATGTGCATGGTGTCCCGCTCCCTTGTCACCTCTACCCACTACGTCCCAGGGGAAACAAAGACTTTCCCATCTTGTCTAGGTTGAGTGGGTATCCTTTGTTTATTCATTTTAGTTTTATTATATATGATTATTGCACTTTTTTCGAGTTATTTTCTTGTAGTGAGCCCTGATTACCAGAGGGTGTCACTATTTCACTGTTTTAATTTGGATTATTTCCTTGTGGCACTATCTCCTCTTGAGCGCCAACCCTGGTTATTTTCTTGCTACTGGGTTCCAAAGATGCCTCAAGCCTGTCTTCCAAGGAGAATTGTCTGGACAACGCATCTGCCTTCACGTTCTTCGTTCCAGGGATGTAGGATAGTGATAGTTGAAGCGAGAGAAGAAGAGTGCCCAGCGAGCTTGTCGAGGACCGAGGCGATGTGCTCCTTCAATATACAGTAATTTTTTGTGGTCCGTTAAGATAGAAAATGGCTCCCTTGACCCTTCCAACAGATGTCTCCACTCTTGTAGTGCCATCTTAACGGCCAATAACTCTCTGTTGCCGACGTCATAATTCCTCTCGGCGGAGGAGAATTTCTTGGAGAAATACGCACAAGGGTGAAGTTTATCCTGGGGCAAGAACATCTGTGATAGTACAGCCCCTGCACCGCAGTCCGATGCGTCAACTTCTATTACAAAGGGAAGATCCGTGTTGGGGTGGCGCAGGATCGGTGCCGTGACAAATGCCTCTTTAAGGGCCTGGAAGGCGGAGATAGCTTCGGCGGACCAGGCAGAAGGGTCAGACCCTTTTCTAGTCAACGCCGTGATGGGGGCCACTAGGGTGGAGAAATTATGAATGAACTTCCGATAGTAGTTCGCAAATCCTACAAAGCGTTGGATAGCCTTGAGAGTTTCTGGTCTGGGCCATTCTGTAACTGCCTGGAGTTTACCTTGATCCAGCAAAAAGCCTTCGTCCGAAATAATGTAGCCCAGAAATTGGGTAGAGCGTTGATGGAAGGTACACTTCTCTAGTTTGGCGTACAGGTGATGTTTGAGTAGACGTGAGAGGACGTACGAGGTGTGACGAATGTGATCCTGGAGATTTTTGGAGAAGATCAAAATGTAATCTAAATAGATAATAACAAGGATGTTGAGCACCTCATGAAATACATCATTAATAAAGTCCTGAAAGATGGCCAGGGCGTTACATAAACCAAAAGGCATGACGAGGTACTCATACTGCCCACAGCGGGTGTTGAAGGCCGTCTTCCACTCGTCGCCCTGCTTGATGCGGACCAAGTTGTAAGCCCCACGGAGATCCAATTTGAAAATATCTTAGCCCATCACAATTTATCGAAGAGTTCCGTGATCAAGGGGAGAGGATAGCGGTTCTTGATGGTGATACCGTTCAAGCCCCGGAAATCAATACATGGCCTCAGAGTACTATCCTTTTTCTTCACGAAGAAGAACCCTGCTCCCGCCGGGAACTGGGGGGCCATATGAATAATTTCTCAAGATTCTCCTTTATGAAGTCTTCCATGGCTTGAGACACAGGTATCGACAATGGGTAAGTCTTGGACTTGGGCAAGGTGTATCCTGGGTTCAAATCGATGGGGCAATCGTAGGACTGATGAGGAGGCCATTGTTCTGATCGGACCTTGTTAAAGACCTCGCAGAAAGGGTGGTACACGGGGGGAAGAATGGAATCCTGAGTCATTGTGTTAGCCAAGAGTTTGGGAGACTTCCCTGACCTCGGTTTCCAGGTGATGGGGGTAGGTGAGACACAGTCAATTGGAGGGTTGTTCTTCTGCAACCAAGGTAGGCCGAGTGTTACCGGTGTACCTGGGGCCTGGATGGCATCAAGGACCAGGGTCTCGCTGTGAGAGTAGGTAGATAGGAGGAGAGGTACGGTCTGTAGCGAGATAAAGGCTGGAGACAGCGAACGTCCGTCAATCCCAACCAAGGCAACAGGTTGGGCCTTCTTCACCAAAGGTATCCGGATCTGTTTGGCGAAATCGAGGTCTACAAAGTTTCCTCCAGCACCGGAGTCAATAAAGGCAGCAGTAAATGTGCGAAAGTCAGCGCCTGCGAGAGAAATAGGAATCGTACGTTTCTTAGGCAGTGCCTCCTTGGGGAGGGGACGAAAAGAGATAACACCCAGTGAGAGCCCCTCCATACTCACTGAGTGTTTCCATTTCCCGGACGCAAAGGGCATGCACGGACCAAATGTTCAGGGGATCCACAGTAGAAACAGAGTCCGCCGGCGTAGCGGTGTTGTCGTAGTGGATTCCGGATCTGTTGCACCCCTAATTGCACACAAAAGAGAGGCCCCCCCGCACAGCTAGGTAGTAAGAGTGAGGTGCTCTTCTAGATGAGATACATTAACATAGACTTTAAGAAAAAGAAAACCTAGTGAGTGAGTACTCAATCACAATAATGAGTATGAAATATATTAAAACATTTTATTATCATCAACGAATATAAAATAAAGGGATTTAAAATAAACAGCATATAATGTAACTATGATCAAAATAACATTGCTGTAGGCTATGTTGATATACATATGGGAGATATGACAGTAGGTCAAAATCTCATGCTGTGCATTAACAGCCTAATTGGATTAGGGGTTAATATTGTTCACTGCTGTATATTAACTGCCTATTTGGCCAGTGATGTATATGGGTGAGGTATACCCAACTGGGTGAAATAATGAACTGGCTTCCTGATGACCCAACTGATAGTAGGTATACAGAGTACTTCAAGCAGAGATTATCCCCATGTGGGAGCACATAGCTCCTAGTCCGTCATTGGAGATAAACTACTGCATGGAGCAATGGTAACAAGGCAGTTAAAAGAAATCGCAAGTGGATCTGTGTGATCACCTATGGTTAGTAATCAATAGGTGTCTTATGTATCTTGTCCCTGGATAAGAAAGTGAGTGTCAATTACATATATCAGTAGTGAAGCAGCCCGTTGGAGTGAGCAGCTATGCTATGAGTGAGGGATAAACGTCACCCGTCCGGTAGCAGAAACAGCAGCCCAAGGTGCATAAGCTGCTGTGCTGGGGGGTTAACGGTGAGTAAATCCTATCACCCGAACGTTCCCAGCAAGACAGTAACACTATATAAGTACACTGCTATGTTGTGAGGTGGGTGATGATCGATTGGTCACAGTAATATAATAACCCACTGTAAGTGGGATGTTATACTAAGAGATTGACGGTGAATTAATTAAATCACCCAATCAGTCCCAAATGACTGTTTGTGCAGATCTAACAGTAGGTAGATGATGCCATAATTAGATACACTGATCGGCTATCCTGCACAGACCACAGGGATGTTAGACATCGGTATATATTGACTGATACAGTTTTCAACCTGTGAAAAATTAAATTGCAATACATTTTCAATAGCTATAATTCTTAATCTGTAAGGAGTTTTCTAGATTAATATATAAAGCTTGTACTTTGTGGAATGTCAACCCCACCCACTGGAATGTTAAAGAGTTAAGAAGGCAAATAATTTTGTATTCGCAGCTGCATTGAATCTCAACCACCCCAATGTAAATCTGTGTTGCCCCAAAGGCGGACAGCCTTTTGCGCAGTCAAAGGGCAGCAAAAGGGTGTCATCCATTTGCTGCCATTCACTGATGTTTGGTGATGTTAAAGCTGCTCTAATTCAATCAGAAACTCATAAGCCCTTTATCCCTTGTACCCAATTTTCCAACTCTATCTGTCCATGAAATGTCTGTGAATTGACTGTTCTTTTAATGTAACCATGTATTGTTATAACTATGTGCCCCAGACATACTTGAAAACCACAGGTAACTCTCAATGTATTTCTAGCATGGTTCCTTTACTGTGGTTATTTGCACATGTCATTACTTACTATTGGTGATTGAGCGGTACTATACTATCTTATCAATTTAAGTAGCATATAGGTAGAGTACCTTAGTATCCAGTTTTAGATCCCCTTTTGACCGGCCGGTCTATAGATACATGAGCAGGTTACAATTATTATTAACTGGTTTCATTCATTCTGCACATTATTTTGATCTTTCATTTAGAACACATTATATCCATTTTCTGTGCATAAACCAAAATGTATGTCTTAGGGGTTCCAAGGGGACTGTTTAAATATTTTGTGTAATGTATATGTTTTTTCATTGAATACATCCATTTATCATTTATTATTGCTTGAGTGCTTTTAGTGGGACTATTTTTCTTTCTCTTTTTGCTCTCAAATATTGTGATATACTCAAGCTGCTGCATAAACATCTGCGGTTTTCCCCAAAACCACAAATTAAAAAAACCTACCTAACACACTCATTCTCCCCGCTTGTAAGTAAACAAGAAGTGACTTCGGGCGCACTTCAACCCTTCTCCTTTGATAACAGCACCCGATGTGACCGCTCCACTTCTCAGTCACGAACAGACCGCGATTGCCTCTGCCAGCATCTCTCACCCTCAGTGGGGGCACTCCGCCACGCCACGGCCGTCTCAGCATTCTCCTTCCAATCCCGGCTTCTCAGGAGATTGGGTACAGTGGCCTCAAAGCATCAAAAAAGGCCCAACATGTTTCGTCCCACCGGACTTCATTTGGGGTCATGTATAATGCTAACTTAGACGCACTTATATACCAAACTAGGCATTCAGAAATAAAGCCAACTCAGTTGGATCCTACATAGTGAGCCAGTGATTAGCAGAGATGGTAATGCTTGTTCTACTGTAATTAGCAAAACCTGAGCTGGAATACACCAGGCACCTCCGTACTTAAATGCCTAATTAGTATGCACTAAGACAAGTTATGCTAATAGGCTAATATATGTTTTTAAAGGACATACAAATCTTTAATAATTAAAATACAATTAAACAATCAGTTTACAAAAACACAATCTATACTATAATTCTAAGTTTTCCATTTGTTTGTATGTCAGAAGCATCGATATCTCACAAACGGCACCAAGTAGCAGCACAAAACTTTCAATGTACCTTCTGCTGCGGATTTGTAGGTCAACCCAACTATTTTGAGATTCCAATGTGACTCACCTCCCAAATTATGGACATTCTAATTTCCAGCAAACCTCTTACTGCAGAAGCAGAGGGGCAGGGGTTGTGGCTACTAAGGGAGGGGGCGTGGCTACTAAAGGAGGGGGCGTGTGAGTGAGTGGGAGGGAGAAAAGGGAGTGAGTGGGGGGAGAAAACGGAGTGAGTGGGGGGGGGAGAAAACAGAGTGAGTGAGTGGGGGAAGAAAATGGAGTGAGTGGGGGGAAGAAAACAGAGTGAGGGGGAAGAAAATGGAGTGAGGGGTGGGGAAGAAAACAGAGTGAGTGGGGGGAAACAGAGTGAGTGGGGGTTGAGAAAACAGTGAGTGGGGGGGAATTGAGTGGGGGGGAGAAAACAGAGTGAGTGGGGGGAGAAAATAGAGTGAGGGAGGGAGGGGAAGAAAACAGAGTGAGTGAGGGGGATAAAATTGTGTGAATGGGGGGGGGAGAACACAGTGAGTGAGGGGCTAGGGGAGAAAACAGAGTGAGTGAGGGGGGAAAGAAAATGGAGTGAGGGGGGAAAGAAAACCGAGTGAGTGGGGAGGAAATGGAGTGAGTGAGGGGGGAAGAAAACAGAGTGAGGGAGGGAGGGGAAGAAAACAGAGTGAGTGAGTGAGTGGAGGGGGAAAGGGGTGAGTGAATGGGGGGAATGGAGTGAGTGGGGGGAGGAGAAAACGGAGTTAGTGGGGGAGAATAAACTGTGGGGGGAGGAGAAAACAAAGTGAGTGGGGGGGGGAGAAAACGTAGTGAGTGGGGGGAGAGAAAACGTAGTGAGAGGGGGAGAGAAAATGGAGTGGGTGGAGAAAACTGAGTGGGGGAGAGAACTGAGTGGGGGCGAAAACTGAGTGAGGGGGTGGAGAAAATAGAGTGCATGGGGGGAGAAAATGGAGTGAGTGGGGTGGTTAGAAAATGGAGTGAGTTGGGGGGAGAAAACAGAGTGAGTTGCGGGGCAGAAAACGGATTGAGGGGGGGGGAGAAAATGGAGTGAGTGAGGGGGGAGAGAAAACAGAGTGAGTGAGGGGGGGAGAAAACGTAGTGAGGTGGGGGAGAAAACGGAGTGAGAGGGGGAGAAAACAGAGTGAGTGAGGGAGGGGGGGAAATATGGGGTGAGCGAGGGGGAGAAAACAGAGTGAGGGGGTGAAAACAGAGGGAGGGAGGGGGAGAAAATTGAGTGAGTGAGGGGGGAGAAAACAGAGTGATGGGGGAACAGAGTGAGGGGGGACACAGAGTGGGAGGGGGGACACGGAGCTCGAGGGGGGAGAAAGGAGAGAAAGGATAGAGGGAGAGAGGGTAAGGGAGAGAAAGGAGAGAGGTGGACAGGAGAGAGAGAGGTTGAAGGGAGAGATCGATGGAAGGGAGAGAGAGAGGTGGAAGGGAGAGAGAGAGGGGGGCGGGAGAGAGAAATGGGGGGAGAGCGAGAGCAATGGGGGAGAGAGAGAGCAATGGGGGATGAGAGAGCAATGGGGGGGAGAGAGCGAGCAATGGGGTGGAGAGAATAGAGGGAAGGTTGTAGAGGGAAATGGAGACACAGAGAGACACACACACACACACACAAACACACAAAGAGACACACACACACACAGACACACAGAGACAGACACAAACACACAGACACACACACACAGACAGCCCCTATCCAGCCAATGACACTCCCCCCGCTCCTGCTTTAAAAATATTGCAGGACAGCCGATCGCTCATGCTTGGAGAGCTGGTGACATCACCGCTCTCAAGCATCAGCGAGCTCAGCGGCAGCGTGGCTGCAGCCTAAAGCAGCGCGGGGAGATGTGCCGCCAGTGGGGGTAGGGCGGGCGGGGAGATGTGCCATCAGCAGAGGGGAGGGGTGATGGGGAGATGTGCCGGAAGCGGGTGGGAGGGGGAGGCAGGGAGATGTGATGGCAGCAGGGGGAGATGTACCAACAGGGGGGATGTGGCGGCAGAGGGGGAAGATGTACCAGCGGGGGGTGGGGAGATACATTCCCTGGGCGAAGCCGGGTACAAAAGCTAGTATACTATAAGATAAAAAAGGATTTTATCATGGACTGTATGCAGTAACAGAGAAGTTTATACAATTGATATAAAATAGTGTATTATTAAACAAGTGCTAAAAACCCTGTCTCATCCTACACATAATAATCATTCCAAAATTAAAAAAAGGATGTGCGGAGAATGCTGAAACACATAAACAGCATGGATTAGTAAAAAACAACAAGGGTTAAAAACAGACAACTCATAATAAAGCTACTCAATACTCTACACTGATGATTTAATGACAGCAATGATATTGGACCAGGACAATTGTATAAAAAGGACTACATCAAAAAAGATGAATAACTAAAAATTGAATTATAAATATATAAAGTGAGGCTATAAAATATATATATATATATTATATATATATATATATATATATATATATGCAAATATAACTGTATGCTCATCTGCATGTCTTAGGCAGGTCTGCAACCCCGCCTTTCCCCATTATCACCCAGCATACAGCACTTCCACTGCAGCAAGGGATTCTGGGAAATGACATGCAAATGAGCACACAGTGTCACTTTTTGCCTCAATAACCATTTTTAACATGGTTCCCTATAGGCTTAAGCTTGCTGCATGGTCACAGCTTTGAGCACAGCCAGGGTTAAGGTGCATACCCAGAAAACCACCCACAGACAGTCGTTTCGACCTTGATGGGTCTCATCATATATAAATCTAATAGAAAGCTAACAATGTTAGCATTATACATGACCCCAGATGAAGTCCGTTGGGACGAAACATGTTGGGCCTTTTTTGATACTTTGAGGCCACTGTAACCAATCTCCTGAGAAGCCCTGATTGGAAGGAGACTGCTGAGACGGCCGTGACGCGGCGGAGTGCCCCCAATGCGGGTGAGAGACGCTGGCAGAGGCAATCGCGGTCTGTTCCTGACTGAGAAGTGGAGCGGTCGCATCGGGTGCTGTTATCTAAGGAGAAGGGTTGAAGAGTGCCCGAAGTCACTTCTTGTTTACTTACCAGCAGGGAGAGTGCGAGTGTGTTACCATCCCCTCTGTGTTTTTTGTCATCTTAAAGTAAATGTTAATGCACTATATCCTTGCATTTGTGTTTCTTCATATGAGGGTTTACAAAGAGTCTGCTGACCTTGAGAATCTTCTACTTGGAGTTACAGTATTATGAGTTTTTCAGTGCTAACTAACACTGGATTTATTTGCACATACAGCTAAACCCCGTTATAACGCGGTCCTTGGGGTCCACCCCGAGACCACCGCGTTACTAACGGGGTCACGCTAATTAAAAAAAAAAAATGGCCGCCGCATCAGTGCATATTTACCCCGCGGTCCCGGCTTCCCCCTGTCACCGCGTGACAGGAGATGGGAGGGGGGATTCCCCTCCGGCTTCAGCTTCCCCTGTCACCACGGGACAGGAGATGGGAGGGGGGATGCCCCTCCGGCTTCGGCTTCAGCTTCCCCTGTCACCGCGTGACAGGAGATGGGAGGGGGGATTCCCCTCCGGCTTCAGCTTCCCCTGTCACCGCGGGACAGGAGATTGGAGGGGGGATGCCCCTCCGGCTTCCGCTTCCCCTGTCACCGCGTGACAGGAGATGGGAGGGGGGATTCCCCTCCGGTCCGGCTCCCCCCCGCCGCAGCACAGGGCCCTCGCGCTGCAATACAGGGCCCCCTGGCCCTGCCGTAGCGCAGGGTCGTCCTGCCCCCCCCCATGCCCCCCAGCGCTGCACCGGGCCATCCCACCAGCCCCCGCAGCATCGGGGGCCCCCGCAGCCATCATCCCCCTCCACCGCAGCACCACCCCCACCGCACGCCCCCACCCCTGCAGCCACATGCCTCACCAATCGTCCCCAAGGTAAGGCTGATTTATGTATATGTGTAGGGTGTGTGTGTGTGTGTGTGTGTAGTGTGTGTCAGTGTGAGCAGTGTGTGTGGTTGTGAGCAATGAGCAGTGTGTGCAGTGTGAGCAATGAGCAGTGTGTCAGTGTGTGCAGTGTGAGCAATGAGCAGTGTGTGTGCAGTGTGCAGTGTGTGTCAGTGTGAGCAGTGTGTGTGCAGTGTGAGCAATGAGCAGTGTGTCAGTGTGTGCAGTGTGAGCAATGAGCAGTGTGTGTGCAGTGTGAGCAATGAGCAGTGTGTCAGTGTGTGCAGTGTGAGCAATGAGCAGTGTGTGTGCAGTGTGCAGTGTTTGTCAGTGTGAGCAGTGTGTGTGCAGTGTGAGCAATGAGCAGTGTGTCAGTGTGTGCAGTGTGAGCAATGAGCAGTGTGTCAGTGTGTGCAGTGTGAGCAATGAGCAGTGTGTGTGCAGTGTGCAGTGTGTGTCAGTGTGAGCAGTGTGTGTGCAGTGTGAGCAATGAGCAGTGTGTCAGTGTGTGCAGTGTGAGCAATGAGCAGTGTGTGTGCAGTGTGCAGTGTGTGTCAGTGTGAGCAGTGTGTGTACAGTGTGAGCAATGACCAGTGTGTCAGTGTGTGCAGTGTGAGCAATGAGCAGTGTGTCAGTGTGTGCAGTGTGAGCAATGAGCAGTGTGTGTGCAGTGTGTGTCAGTGTGAGCAGTGTGTGTGCAGTGTGAGCAATGAGCAGTGTCAGTGTGAGCAATGAGCAGTGTGTGTGCAGTGTGAGCAATGAGCAGTGTGTCAGTGTGTGCAGTGTGCGCAATGAGCAGTGTGTGTGCTGTGTGCAGTGTGTGTCAGTGTGAGCAGTGTGTGTGCAGTGTGAGCAAAGACCAGTGTGTGTGCAGTGTGAGCAATGAGCAGTGTGTCAGTGTGTGCAGTGTGAGCAATGAGCAGTGTGTGTGCAGTGTGTGTCAGTGTGAGCAGTGTGTGTGCAGTGTGAGCAATGAGCAGTGTGTCAGTGTGTGCAGTGTGAGCAATGAGCAGTGTGTCAGTGTGTGCAGTGTGAGCAATGAGCAGTGTGTGTGCAGTGTGCAGTGTGTGTCAGTGTGAGCAGTGTGTGTGCAGTGTGAGCAATGAGCAGTGTCAGTGTGTGCAGTGTGAGCAATGAGCAGTGTGTGTGCAGTGTGAGCAATGAGCAGTGTGTCAGTGTGTGCAGTGTGAGCAATGAGCAGTGTGTGTGCAGTGTGCAGTGTGTGTCAGTGTGAGCAGTGTGAGCAATGAGCAGTGTGTGTGCAGTGTGAGCAATGAGCAGTGTGTCAGTGTGTGCAGTGTGAGCAATGAGCAGTGTGTGTGCAGTGTGCAGTGTGTGTCAGTGTGAGCAGTGTGTGCAATGTGAGCAATGAGCAGTGTGTCAGTGTGTGCAGTGTGAGCAATGAGCAGTGTGTGTGCAGTGTGTGTCAGTGTGAGCAGTGTGTGTGCAGTGTGTGTGCAGTGTGCAGTGTGTGTGCAGTGTGTCAGTGTGTGCATTGTGAACAATGAGCAGTGTGTGTGCAGTGTGCAGTGTGTGTGCAGTGTGTGTGCAGTGTGTCAGTGTGTGCAATGAGCAGTGTGTGTGCAGTGTGCAGTGTGTGTGCAGTGTGAGCAATGAGCAGTGTGTGTGCAGTGAGTGTGTGCAGTGTGTGCAGTGTGCAAAAAAAAAAAAATTAAAAAATTTTTTTTTTAACATTTTTTTAAAAACGGGAGCCACGGGAAAACCGCGTTATAACCGAATCGCGGTATAGCGAGGCGCGTTATAACGGGGTTTAGCTGTATTAACTGTTTTATCACTTTGCGCCATGGGGGCAACACTGTTTTGTTTAGGCAATGTTTATGATTGGTTGTCTACTGTTGCAAGGTGTCAAAAGTACAGATGTTACTTTACCTGTTTAATACAGCATACTGCAAAATGAAGCAATTTACATTGAATACACATTACACATACATTCATTAGTGGTTCAGTCCTTCTGAAAGCAGCATTGACTAAAATAAGGAGGGGAACGTCACAAACAGGGTAGGGAAAGGAATACACCATAAGGGGAAGGAAATAATCAGCGAGTTGGGGGTGGCAACATTTCAGGGCAGAATGTCACTTCTTTAGGCCCGTTCCCACAGATTCAATGGGCGTATGGTACTTCCCTACAATCCAACCACACAGTCCTCCCTCAAATGGAATAAAAACAAAATGTACCACACCCACGTATATATAGTCAGATAATTAGTGCACCATAGAATACAATCCGTCAATAAATCAATCTACTCTGACATATATATAAATGTGTAAATTCCACATCACACTTAATCTGTCAATTGGCACAGAAATCCTAACAAGTGCTAAGAAAAACAGCATGTCAATGTATCTATATGACTAGAGAATCATAAAAATGTCCAGACTATCAGGAAGGCACAGGAGCTCCCACAGAAGACAAGCAAGCAGCAGAATCCATAACACAACCCATTCAGGTAAGTAAATCAGTAACTGTAAGGAATCGAGGAACACGTCCCTTGCGACGTTTTCCCTCCTTACCTAGTGCTGCTGCTGCTGCCTCTGCTCCACTCTCTGCTCATGCGCGCAACCCCGCTCTGATTACAGAGCGCGCGAGCACCTGCAGCTCTTCAGCCCTGGCCACGGAGCTTGGTTCCGCCCCCCGGCGCGCACGTGACGACTTGCAACGATCCCCAGCTGCGTGTCAAGCATGATTTGTGCCTCTTGTTTCTTGCAACCTATCCCAGCTTCCGCTGGGGCCGCGCCTCCGCTCCACCCCTGTCCCATTGGTTCTGTCTGCCTACATATACCCTGTTCATGCTCTCAGTCAGTGCTCAGCATAATTCGGTGTAGCCTCGCTGCTTCCTACAGTTGTGCCTTGCCTTGTTCCAGTCTTGTTTTTCAGATTAACCTCTTGTGTACTGACCCAGCTTGTAAGTGAGCCCCTCTGGATATTGACCTCGACTTTCCCTCGGCTACGGCGACTTCTCCAACCCCTGATCATGGCTAACGGACCTGGAGTATCCCAGACCACGGCTAACGGACTTCTACGATTCTACTCTCTCCAATACCAGGACCTGCAAGTATACCGATTAACCCTCTCTCTCCAACCCAGACCCGGCAACACTAGACAATTCGCCTTCCAGGCACGCTTCCGTTGCTGTGGGTGCATGGCTTTGTACCTTCCCACCTCAGTCCCGGGGTCTTGCCTTGTTTGTGGGAAGCGCGAGCGTTACAGTAACAATACATGTCCCTGGGTCAGTACAGTCTGAGTGAGGTCACGCCTATATATATGTCATATAGACAAGTTGGTCTTCTGTGGCATATAGAAAGCGCCATGTCCCATGCCATGTAAAGTACAGTACACATGTTATGAGACAGTAGAGATGTACAAGGTCATTAGACAAAAAGACGTGAACATTTTACCTTGTATTCAGACACCTGTGAGGCTACTACTGCACTGTACTTTAGCATTCAGATGATCATAGGCGAAGATTTTCAGTGTGCCACATGCCATACACTGAACTGGAACAAATAATTAGTCTTGCTGACCGTAGCCGAGTCAAAGACAAAATGCAGTTCGGTGTGGCTTAGTCGCGGCAAGGTCCGGACAACAAAGTGTTCATGCCGCACCTCACAGCTCCTCTGCCAAAAGAGAAAGACACTACGGGGCTGTGGCAGGACGGTCTGTATGCGAGGTCAGACAATAGTCCACACGTGTAGTTTCAGGTTAAAGCAAATGTAAAGTGGTTTTATTCCTCCACAGCAGAACTAAACATTTGGGCACACTGTCCCTTTAAGGCAATACAAAACCCATAGGAAACATTGCAGCAAAATAACACCTACTCCACATTGGGAGAACTTACTAACAATCCAAGCCCTATCTATCAGGCTGTCTGGCTATCCCCAGTTCCAAACCTTTTAACATATAACACAACAGTCAGGAAACAATTTTAAAGTTCTTATTGTGTTTAATAGAGAGAGAGGGTTGGAAATCCATCTAGCTAGCAGCTTGCATAGGACAGCTCTGCAGTCTGAGACAGCCACCTTCAACAAGCATTACATTCCTTATCAAGGGTGGCTGTCAGATGTCTCTTCTTACTTGCTGATTGCCAAACCATTCTTTCTGGGTTAACCTTCTCAGTGCTGGATGAAGGTCTTGGATGTATGTTTCCCAGGCATAACTATCAGTAGAAGAGACAAAAAAACAAGGCGCACAACGCACATAGTGAAGTACAATAAAAATAAAAGTTTACTTGTAAAAATATATATAATCTGCGTACATCAATAGAGTAAAATATAGGCAGTTGGTAATTGGGTATACTACACCAGGCGGGAAGCGCGAGACAGGAAGCGCAGCGCAAGGCGGGAAGCGCAGGTGGACATCTTGGAAACACCCCCAGACTTGCGACCGGACTGTGACGTCATGATCGGGCGCTCCATGGAGAAGTAGCGACACGTGACTAACGTGCTTGGATGCGGATGTGAGCGGAGGCTGCTACACGCGGATGAGGACAGTTGCTCCAGGACTATCCGGCAGCAGAGACTGAGACCTGCCCCGTCTTGAGTGAGAGGGAGACGGCTTCCACAATTACCAGCTTGACATCAGATGAGGAGAGATCCCCTGCACCCTACAATTGAGTGAGGAGTGCCGTCTGGAGCTGTGTACTGGTGTGGTATACCCAATTACCAACTGCCTATATTTTACTCTATTGATGTACGCAGATTATATATATTTTTACAAGTAAACTTTTATTTTTATTGTACTTCACTATGTGCGTTGTGCGCCTTGTTTTTTTGTCTCTTCTATAGCTCTAGGGGTGCTGGGACACCCCCAAGAAGGGCTGCAGACGCATCATACGTGACTTAACCACATTCAAGGTTGATTTTTTCTGATTATAATATCACTGTGCACTGCATATTGCCTATTGTGTTTCACTAATTATTAGCTGCGCACCAATCACCTATTTGTTCATAACTATCAGTACCAGACTTCACCCAGTCACAGGGGCCAATGCACTAAAGTCCGATAGAAAAAAATCGCCATTTTTGACAGCGTTGCTATCATGGTATGCAGAAAGCCCCGAATACCAGTGATAGCAACATTTCCAAAAATGGCGAGTAGCCGGCGACAAGATGATCGCCCCTCTGAAAAGAGCTCACCTGGCGAGCTCTATCTGCAGCACAGAGAGAGCCACATTTTTTTTTTACATTTTGTTACTAGTGTACTTTAGCAGGGGGTCTCCGGAGCTGAACCGTGTTGATTTGAGGTTCGGGAACCCCCTGATTCCCGAGATAAAGGCCCTTTTATGGGGTGCCGGTATCTCCTATGCATTGAATTCCGACGGTCACGTGATGCGGGACATTTCAATGCATAGGAGATAGCGACACCCCATAACAGGGCCTGTATCTTGGGAAGCAGGGGGTCCCAGACCTCAAATCTATGCGGTTCTGCTCCGGAGACCCCCTTCTCACATACACCAATAATAAAAATTATATTAAAACAGCTTTGTTAAGTCAATGAAGGAGTTAAGGCATGATAGCTGGTTTATTGAGGGCAGAGGAGGTGAGTGAAAGGGGTACTTGGCCCTTCACTCACTCCCTCTGCCCCCAATAAACATTACAATATGTAATAACCAACAATAGACAACCCACCCACCCCCTGTACCCCCACATAAAAACATTATTTATTTATTTTAACACATGATTGGTCTTAGAGGCCGTCGGGTGTCCCTTGGTGGTCCCCACGGGTGCCTGGGGGTCCTCAGGTATTCACCACGGGTGTCTGTGGGCCCTCGGGTGGTTCACATGAGTGTTTGTGGGTCTCAAGGTGGTCCCCGTAGGTGTCCTGGTGCTCCACAAGGGCCCAGGGTGGTCCACATGGGTGTTGGGGGTCCCCCGGTCATCCCCATGGGTGTCAGGGGGCCCTTGGGTGGTTCCCATGGGTGTCTGGGGGCCCTAGTGTGGTCCCCGTGGGTGTCCGGAGGTCCTCGTGTGGTCCCTGTGGGTCCCCGCTAGCCTGCAGTACCAATCCTGTTGTTAAAAAAATAAATATGGCATACATTTCAATAAATACACCTCCCCTCCTTTCCCCCATCAAACACATACAGTACAGTAATGGGCAAAATAACCATTATCCAGGTATGGATAATAGCTCATTTGCCCATTATTAAATCAAACATTAGCCAAACAGCATAAATAAAGTAAATTAAACCGTTCCACTTACGCCTGCCATTATGAAGGGCGTCATCATCAGCAAACTGCAGGGCCATGTCCTCCGATGGCAGAAAAAATACATATAAAAATACAATCTAATGGCCACTAACTTCTTAATCACCGAAGCAGTTAATAACTGCTATAGTAATTAAGGGGTGAATCCCTGTCCCCCACTACCCACCTTGGATGCCTATCCACTCATCCCAGACCCACTATACCCACCCAGTACACATTGATTGGCATAGTGGTACAACATACCAATAAGATATGGGCATGATAAGCCACTATAGCACTCAATGGTAACCCTATTCAAAAAGCATGGAGGCAAAAATTCAACAAAAATCAAACACAAGCACCTAAACAACACAATTGTATAAATAAAAACACTAGCCAACCAATTAAATGCATACAAGCAGTAACCAACTAAACAATTAATTATTTACAACTAGTAGCCAACCAATCAATTAATTATCAAAACCACTATCCAACACATCACTTAAAAGCAGTAGCCAACACAAGAAATCGTTAATTAAAAATGCTAATCAATCAAGAAAAATAAAACAACGCAAGACAGCAAAATGAAAAAAAAAATGACATCCACAGAATAAACATAAATAGAAAAAATAAGATTCAATACAAGCAAGCATTTGCCAAAAAATGCATTGGCTAATACTGTATTGATCTGTACCCTAAATTGGAACAGATTAATACATTATCAGTCAATGGGCAATGAAAAACATAAATACAAAAATATACAATCCAAAAACCTGAAAAAAAATACATTTACATACATTTAATATTTAACTTACTTTTAGAAGCATTGTCCCTCCAAATCCATGGGTATCATGAAGCTCTCGTACCGCGACATCATCAAACTCAATCCGATGCCATCCACCTTGAAGATCCGGCCCTGGTAACCAAATTCTTCATTCTTTCATTTTCTAACACCTTCTTTCTTTATCTGTAATTATTTCTTTGTTTTCTTCATCTTCTTTCTTCATCTGTTAATCCAAAAAACCCAATGGTAGATCCACAACACGATGTTGTCTCGTCGGCTTCTTGAGCTCAAATGAGGGGTCAAGGCCTTAAATATGGCCTATGACGTCACATTTTTGGGTCAGATGGTACAGCTCCAATCTGATTGGACGGTGTATCGTGTGCCTGCCTCTTTTATCCTATATTTGTACTTAGTGTATATTTATCCAGTGGAAGGCAAACAAAAAACCCAAGTTAAATACCATCTAATGATATTTGTGGCTGAATTCATGACTGGCGCTCTGAAATTTAAATTCCAATTAAAATATGTATGTATATGTATTTCATATGCGTACCATAGACACACTAGCGCATAGACAAAGCATACACACAGCCTTTATTTCTGTAAATATAGGAAGTGCACACAAAGTGACTCGTTGTAATATTTTCTACTTTTTAAATATTTTATTTGGAGTGGGCACATAGAGACATATATATTTTTACACTTTCATACGAGGGTAGTTTCACTGAAATAAAAACATGGTAACCAGCCCATGTTTAAAGTAGCATGCAGTATTGGAGTTTAAAACGGAGTCCAAAACGAGTGAAAAAATGGAAAACACAACACCTACTGGCCCTGAATCCTGGATTTTGAACTACACTGGAAAGGAGGACATTATCTATTCCACTCTGCACACCTCATCACTTAACTATTGCTTTGATGCCCCCTTTACTCTTTATATTAGCTGTGACCTAACTTCTTCTCAAATTACGCACTTCTTTCTACCAGCCTCCTTATGTCTCTAACTCTATTCATATATCTCCAGCTCTACTTCCTTCACCACTTCTCAGTTAACATGAACTATATTCTTTGTTATTTATATGATTACAACATGTATTACTACTGTGAAGCGCTATGTACATTTATGGCGCTATATAAATAAAGACATACAATACAATACAATGAACACCTTTCTTACATGCGCCCTCTGACACTACACAGCTACACCCCTGCACTAAAACACACCCCTATGAATCATCCTCACACATTTCCTTTCTTTCCATTGCTTCTGGGGACATCTCTCGCAATCCTGGTCCCTGTCTTATTTCTACTTGCTCTCGTCCTCGCCTTCACAGGCAATTTCCACTCTGTAACTCTTGCGCTACCCACAAACAAGGCAGGATCCTGGCACTGAGGTGGAACGGTACAAAACCACGCACCCACAGCAGCGGAAGCGTGCCTGGAAGGCGGATTGTCTAGTGTTGCCGGGTCTGGGTTGGAGAGAGAGGGTTAATCGATATACCAGCCGGGTCTTGAGGTTGGAGATGGTATAATCATAGAAGTCAGTTTAGCCGTGGTCTGGGAGTGTAGATAGCAGAATGGTCCAATTCCGTGTAGCCGTGATGAAGAGTTGGAGAAATCGCCGTAGTCAAGGATAAGCTGAGGTCAATATCCAGAGGGGGTTCCTTTACAAGCCAGGTCGGTACACAAGAGGTAAAACTGCAAGACAAGACAGGATCAAGGCAAGGCACAACTGTGGAAAGCAACAAGGCTACACGAGGTTATGCTGAGCACTGACTGAGAGCAGGAACAGGAACTAAGTAGTAACAGGAAACTAATAGGAGTGGGGGCAGAGCTGAGGTCGGGCTCAGCGGAGGCTGGGATAGGTCACAGGAGACAAGGGGCAATTTACTGCTTGACACGTAGTTGGGGATCTGACTCTGCTCTGGAAGCTGCTGTCTCTTATGGTGGCCTCTCTTTCTCCCACACTCCGCGCCCTGATGGGAGGGGTGGAGGTGTGCGGCTCCTTCTCCTCTATCTGCACCCTTCCTATTCCTCCCTCTCTTGCTTTTCCCTCCTTTGAGGCTCACACTGTCCAGATTTTCTCCCCTCTCCCTGTCCACGTGGCAGTCATCTATCGCCTGCCTACCTCTACTCATTCCCCTTCTGTCTTTCTCTCTCACTTTGAATCCTGGCTCTCCTTCTTTTTCTCATCCGATTCCCCTGTTCTTCTCCTTGGGGACCTCAACTGCCATATTGATGACGCCTCTCTCCCTTAGACCTCCCGCTTTCTCTCTCTAACCTTTTAATTTGGCCTTCAACAGTGGACTGCAGCCAGTACCAACATGGAAGACCACAACCTAGACATGGTTTTCACTAAAAACTTCTCTCTCTGATTTCTCCATTTCCCCTTCCTCTCTCTGACCATCATCTAATTTTCTCTCTCTTGCTTCTCACCCTCTCCACCTCCACCTACCCCTCGCTTCTGCAGAGACCTGCGCTCTATTAACTCACCAGCTTTTGTTTCCACTTTACGCTCCTCCCTCTCAGCCCTGCTCCAGACCATGACAACCTGATCAAGAACTACAACATTGCCATATCCTCCTCTCTTGATCTACATACCCCACTTTCTCTCTGCCATTCTCGCCCTCCTAACCCCAGACCCTGGCTAAATTCCCACACACGCATACTGCAATCCTGAACTCTTTCCTCTGAACGCCTCTGGAGGAAATCTCACACTCTCATAGATTTCCTTCACTACAAATTTATGCTTTCCTGTTTCAACTCTGCCCTCTTTCAGGATAAACAAACTTACTTTTCTTCACTAATCAACATGCACAAGTCTAACCCACGCTGACTCTTCTCTGTCTTTGACTCCCTACTCAGACCAACCTCAGCTGCCTCTTCTTCCTCCTCCATTTCACCTCAGGATTTTGCTGACTATTTCAAGGAAAGGTGGAATCCATATGTCAGGATATCTCCTCTGTTTCCTCCTCCCTTCTTACACCTCTTCCTATCTATCCTCCTGCCTTTCTTACTCCTATTTCTGCTGTCACAGAGGAGGATGTGGCACTGCTGCTCTCCTCTTCTCCATCTAGCACTTGCCCTCTTGACCATATTCACTCCCATCTCCGTAAACCTCTTGCTCTTACTATAATCCCTTACGCTCACACACATTTTTAACTCCTCCCTCTACTCTGGCACCTTCCCCTCCTCCTTCAACATGCAACAGTAATACCATACACAAAAACAGCAAGCTTGACCCTACCTGTCTTTCTAACAATCATCTTGTCTCCCTCCTGCCTTTTGCCTCTAAACTCCTTGAACGTCTTGTATTATCTCGCTTGCTCCATTTTCTATACACCTATTCTCTCCTAGTCTCCCTACTATCTGGCTTCTGCACAGCTCACGCCACTGAAACAGCCCTCACTAAAATAACTAATGACCTCTATGCTGCCAAAGACAGAGGTCATTACACTCTGCTCATTCTACTCAACCTCTCTGTAGTATTTGATACTGTGGACTACCTTCTTCTCCTTCACATTCTCCATACTCTTGGCATTCGTAACAAAGCTCTATTCTGGATCTCCTCTTACCTCTCCCATCGTACTTTCACTTCTGCCAACACCTCCTCCTCTATCAACCTCTCTGTGGGGTACACAAGGGCTCTGTCCCAGGACCTTTCCTCTTTTCTCTGTTCACACTCTCTCTAGGTGACCAATCACATCTCTTGGGTTTAAATATCATCTCTATGCTGATAACTCACAAATTTACTTTTCAGCCCCTGACATTACACTTGCTGTACAGACCAAAGTTTCTGAATGTCTCTCTGCGATATCATCCTGGATTGCCCTCCGCTGACTTAAACTTTACATGGCAAAAACAGAGCTCCTCATACTTCCTCCCAAACCTGGCCCTACTACCTCCTTCCACATTACTGTTGGAAGCTCTGTCATACATCCAGCAGCGCAAGCACAATGACAAGGGGTCACATTCTACTCCTCTCTCACATTCTCCTCTCACGTTCAAAACATATCTAAAACGTGTCGCTTTTTCCTGTGCAATATTTAAAAGATACAACCTTTCCTCTGTTGCTCAACTGCTAAAACTCTGACACAGGCCCTCATTCTTTCCCGTCATTATTAATGTAACCTCCTGCTATTCGGCTTTCCTGCCTCCTACCTGTCTCCCCTACAATCTATCCTAAACGCTGCTGCCAGAATCACTCTACTCTTTCCTAAATCTGTTTCAGTGCCTCCCCTGCTAAAATCCCTCTCCTGGCTTCCTATCAAATCACGTATCACACATTCAATTCTCCTCCTCACTTTTTAAGCTTTACACTCTGCTGCTCCTCGTTACATCTCAGACCTTATTTCTCGCTATGCACCATCCCGACTCTTGCATTCCACTCAAGGATGTCTTCTCTCTACCCCCTTTGTATCTAAAGCCCTCTCTCGCCTTAAACCTTTCTCACTGACTGCCCCACACCTCTGGAATGCTCTTCCCCTCAACACCCGACTAGCATCCTCTCTATCCACCTTTAAGATCCACCTTAAACACGCCTACTTAATGAAGCATATGTAGCTCTGTGCTAATACTATACACCTGATACATAAAGCTTGGCCCCTTGCAGACGCACTTACCAGTATGCCCTCATACTGTATCTGTATGTATGCAGGGACTCCTTTTCTTAAATGTTACTTTTATGTCTGAAGCACTTATTCCCATGATCTGTTATTTGTGTTATTTGTTATTTATACTGTATGATTGTCATGTGTATTACTACCGTGAAGCACTATGTACATTAATGGCGCTATATAAATAAAGACATACAGTGCTTTGTGGTTGTAGGTATTTATGTAACTGCAATACACAGTGATTCTACTTTTTTAACATTTCTAATCTGAGTGGACACTTTGAGACATACTGTATATATTATTATACTATTATACTACTTTATGGGAGTTTCACTGAAATAAAAACATTGTAACCGCAAAACATTGTAAATGCAAAGTGTCTTGTTTCTTCTGTAATATTTGGCATTTGGCCACACTATCGAATGGATACTGTACATAGACAAAGCAGTCCCAGTCCCCCACTTCCATTCTAATAAACAAAAATATACCAATGGCTAAGGTTCCTTCTTATTTTTCAACCTTTCCCTTATGTGAAGAGAAACCCACTCCCCTACCAGTCCATCTCCTCTGAAATTAAAAGACACGGCTATAATATGAGTTCCAAAGGTATGCATTTGCCTAGATGAAGCATACACACATCCATATTTCTACAAAGTAACTTGGTGTAAATTTTTTCTACATTTTTAATATTTTAGAGAGGGCAAATAGAGACATATACATTATTACACTTTTAAACTATGAATGTTTCTCTGAAAATAAAAACATTGTTACTAAATGTTTCAATTATACTTTTATACTATGTATAGCTTCTCTGAAATAAAAACATTGTAACTGAATGTTTCAAATATACATTACAGTACATATCAACCCCTTAGTTGCCCATGGGTCAACGTGTCATAGGTTTCCATTGCCATAAAATGCTTTACTAACCGATGAGATAACGAAGGGGTTACCACCACCCCAGGAGGCCTAACCACCCTACCTAGTGACACTACCCCCATCTCCCGCCCTCCCACCCATATTAATGGACAAATGTGGCTAATAGTGATATTGCCCATAGAAAAGCATAAAAAAATTACAGGTCACAAAATAATCATTACAATACATAATAACCAAATACAAATCTAACCTTTTAATTCATTGCTTGTCACTGTGGATGCTGAGTTCTCAATGGGGGCTTAGATTGCCACATTGGCAATCAATGATCACCATAAATAAATAAAAGTATAACTTATCCCTGCTCAGAGGCACGCCGTCCTTCTTATCCTTAGGGGCACACAAAAAAACAAAAATAGGAGCGCATGAAAATTAAACCAGAACAAACCAGAATTAATACATATATTTTTATCATGAAAAATCATTCCTCATACAAAAAATAAACATAATACAGTAATATAATAATAACCGTGTCTAAATTGACACAAATACATTATGCACGAGCCCTAGCCACACAGGAATAATGGATGTAAACACCCAAATGCACAACCCTAGATTGTGACAGGGAAGGAGAGGTGCTAGGAATGCAAGATGTTATAGAAAAAAAAGACCTTAGGCACTAGAATTCCCCTTTGTGCTCCTCATGGCAGGTAGGGCTCCACCAGCAACAGAAACTGACCATCGTCACGGCCGTGCGTCGCTGCATTATGACGTCACCACCATGTTTTGTGTCACATGACACTTCATCAGGGCTTGGCCATAGACACTCAGAGAGGCACTAATATACCTCCCCTGGTTCCTATATTAACCAATAGTCTTTGCTTTGGTTCAAAGTATTTTAAATCATTTTTATTTATAATGCTGCAGCTCATCTGAGTCTAACACATCGCCGGTTTTTCCCTGGCTTTTTCCTGGAATGCGAATCACTTCACCTGGAGCATGCCGCATTCATTTTGCATTCTCAGCCACGGGTCATGCGCGGTTGACGCGCGGTTGATGCGTTTATTGAGAATGGTTTGGATTTAATAGGTTGCAATTCTTTGCGTGTCCGCCAGATGGCAGATATTCATGAATTGTAATGCGCATGCGCTTCAGTAATGTGTCGACTTGCAGGTGTTTCGTGTAAAAAAGATACCACAGTGTGCTATTGTAACTTGGCCTTGAGACTGAAGGAAGAGGTTGCAAAAATGTATCAATTTAGGCTTTTCATATTAAAGAAAGACAAAGACCAGTTTCGGTTACAGTATTCTCCAGAAACCCGCCGCCCGCCATGAGTGTTCAAGTGCAGCCCGCTTTCCAAAAACCCGATAGAAGTTACGCGTATTTGATATGGGCCGCGATTAATGCAACAGAGGATAAGATGGCAACTGTTGTTCAAATTTATCAGTATTTTATCGAAAACTATGACTTTTACAAATTTTTGCCAGCTCCTCATACGTGGAAGCGTGCAATAAGGAAAAGGTTATGTAGCGATCCCTGTTTTTATCGTATTGAGCCACAATTTGTTGGAGGGTATTGGTGTGTATCACCGGCTTTTTCCTGTATCTATGATCATGATGACGATAAAAGGCGAAGGGTCGTGTTAAAACCAACTAAGAAACGACAGTCGCTGCCAAGCAATGCACCAGCAACGGCTTCCAATGACGGTCCCACCGTCAGTGACAACCTTTGCTGTCTATCCAGCAAGCCTGAGCCGGATTTTGCGTGCAGTTTCGATCAAGCTTGCATGTACCTAAGCAATTTCCAGCCTCATCAGCTGACTACAGGTGGACTAGTCCCGCTGCAAACTATCGACGTGGATGATCAAGAACGCTGGACTGGCAGTGGACCGGCGCGAGCGCCAGCTGAATGGGAAATTCTATGGTGAGTATTGTTAGTATTGTTGCCGTATTATTTTCTGTGATTTTTTTTATTTTGACAATGCAGTATCAATATCGGTGCGATTCGAAAGTCAAGCGATTCTCCTGTAAGCAATATCATTGGCTGAGCGGCTTCTATAGTACTGTACTGTAGATACTGAACAATTGGTGGAATGCTAGGCGCATGCGCATTGGAACCTTCTTGAAACGCATATGCGTGTCATTACATCGACGGTAGGTGCGTGCGCATGTGAACAGGAGACGCCCCCCGAGAAAATTATTGGTGGGACTGGCTGGGAGCGTCTTTAGGGGGTTGACCATTACAGTAAAACTTTTCTTTTTGTTTTTCCTCAGAAAAGAAAACGGCTAATGGAGGGATTTCTATGGCTAATATCGCTTTGTTTGACAATGCCTGCACATTGCTGAATCGGATTTAAAAAGCCACGTACCGGAGTCTACAGTATAGTGGCCGTTGTTATTGATTAGGATAGAATACTGTACCTGAAACAGTATGTTGATGTTTTCCGGCCGTACAGTATACAATACTTTTTATATACAGTATACTGTGTAATAAACCCGAAAAATAAAAACTATGCATTTATTCTACATGTATTATTCTACATTTATTCTACATGTATTACAGTGCCAGTACAGTACAATATGTGTCTTCCATTTTTTTTACTACTCTTATACTGAGCATGCCTACAGTATACAGTGCAGTATGCCTTGACATTCTAGAAACACTGTATTTTGTTACAGTAGCAAAGGAGTAAATGGAACAATGTAAAACAAATAAACATGTTCTTTTATTGGTGGAGTAAGTATAAAAACATTTATTTACAAATACTGTACAATGTAGAAGCATTTTAAGTGCACAGCAATTCAAAACATCAACAGGTGTATGGTTTACTGCTACAGTTGTGAAAACATTTATGTCAGTCAGTATGGTTTACAGTCACATGTTTTAAAAACAAATTCTTTATTCATAAAATAAACATATATATTCAAAACATATACTGTACAGTGGGATGGTGTGCAAAACAGTCTGCACCAGCACAGTCCTTGAGGGCAGCAAACAGGGCAGGTTTTCATGGTAACCTTTGAAAACCGTGCCTGTTTGTGGCCCTCAGGGACTGGAATTGTGTAGGTCCTGTGTGTGTGGACAGCAAGTTAAAACATTTCTGTATAAATACAAATAAAAAAACACACAACAACATCTCCTTTATTCAAGTACAGCAGGTCAAATCATGTAGAGTACAATACAGTTCAGCACAACAGTATGGTCTTACCTGTGATTACAAAAAAAACTTTATTCATAAAATACAGTATACAAACGAAACATCTCCTTTATTAAAGAAACATATACAGTACAGTGGGATGGTGTGCAAAACTGTCAGTCAGACCTGCACCACTACAGTCCTCGAGGGCAGCAAACAGGGCAGGTTTTCAGGACAACCTTGAAAACCGTGCCTGTTTGCGGCCCTCAGGGACAGGAATTGTGCAGGTCCTGTGTGTGTGGACAGCAAGTTAAAACATTTCTGTATAAATACAAGTAAAAAAACACACAACAACATCTCCTTTATTCAAGTACAGCAGGTCAAAACATGTACAGTACAGTACAATACAGTTCAGCACAACAGTATGGTCTTACAGAAAGTCCTCCACGTTGTCCGTCCATGGCCGATTCCTTGCATGGTGCAAAACGCCATTAATGCAGTCTCGAACGCCTTTAATTACAGGATTTGTAATTGGATAAAAGCGTCGCATTTCATCCAGAATGTTCTTTCCTAAATTGGCAGGAAACGCCTTTTTTACGCGATTTCCTTCGTAGTTCACTTTGAAGGCCCAGTCGCAGTACAACGAGTAGGGAACATGGTGCTTAAAAAGTAACAAGGCATACTTGTGGGGTGCACCAGCACTCTTCACCCTATACTTCTCCCTGAGCGCCGGTGGCAGATCGCACAGGGTGATGTCGGGCACCGAATCGATGCGAGCGAATGTAGGTCTTTTGCGAGCTGGTGTGCTTGAGGCGACGGGCGATGGTAGGTTGTCTGGGAGGAAGCTTTCCTCCGGTCTTGGTCGCCGTGTTGTCTCTTGGCGTTGTCTTGACGGGGTTGTCATGTCCTCCTCAACGGCATACATGTACACTACATCTTCTGGTGGAGGGGGTGCGCTTGGTGATGGAAGGGGGTCGAAGGTCCCATTCATCACATCCATGTCACCCCCCTGCTCCAGCGTCGGGGAAACAGGGGCATTAACACCGAGCAAATAATGTATACCCGCTATGTCAGCCTCTATCTTCTCCATCCTTCGATCCATCCGTTGATCCATATGTATCATCCGTTGCTCCACATTTAGCATGGTCTCCAGAAGCAAATATATCTTTGCTAGCACAATAGAGTTCCCGGGGAGATCCACAGTTATCCCATTCAGCATCCGGTCTAACGAGCTGCTTCTTGTGCATGGTGTCTGGAAATCTGGGTGGATGGGTGCAACAGAGGATGAGAAGGGGGTTCCATGGAGAGAAGCGGCAGCGACGTTGAAGAAGGGTGGAGGAGGTGACCTGTGGATATCCGGTAGAGGAGAAGCGGCAGCGTCGTCGAAGAGGGATGGAGAAAGTGACCTTTGGATTTCCGGGCGAGAAGCAGAGTCGTCTAAGAGCAAAGGAGAAAGTGACCCGTGGATTTCAGAGGCAGCGTCGTCGGATAGAACTGGAGAGGATAGCCTGTGGGTTTCCGGGAGGGCGGCGGCAGCGTCGAGGACGAGGGGTGGAGAAGACGGGTTGAAGATTTCCGGGACAGCGGCGGCAGAGTCGTCGAAGCGTATGTGAGGAAGTGGTCTGCGGATTCGATGGGTTAGCTGCCAATCGTTTTGCGTCGAGAGTACATCACCGTATATCTTCTTGACATAATAAGGCTGACGTCTATGAAAACCCTTAGCCTTTCGGGTCAGCAGAAGGTTTTCTTTACTGGCCTTAGCCTGTTGCTTTTGCCTTGGCGTGGAAACGGCAACCACCTTTCGCTTTTTCTGCTTGACAGGCACGGCAATGGCGAGTGGGTTCCTGCATCTGTAGAATCGGGGCTGATCCATGGAAGCAGATGGCAGAATGCAGTACAGTATCTGGACAAGGGCAAGTTCAGATAAAGATCATCGAGTGGTGGGCTATGCAAAGTGTGTAACCTTTTATGCATGGCAGCGAAGTAAAAGTGTTGAAAGTGGGCGTACTCTAATGTGAGTCATTAACGTATAAATACACCATCCATTTTGTGGATTCACTGCACATTGAATACACATCGACTAAACATCGAATATACATTCTTGTGTTTGTATTTCTTTCTACTCGCAGCAATGGTTGTTAAAAAGATTTCCAAGGATCTCAGCATGCGAATTAAGGAGATGTACACGAGCGGACACCGAATTGCTGCTATCCAACACTGGTTAGCTACTTCTGGCCTCATTGTGCCAGCAACCACCGTGAGCTAATATGCACACGGAAAAAAACAGAGACCGCAAAAGGGCACCAAGGGTAACTAACGCGTAAGTATATTTATACAACTTTAAAAAAAAAATTATTTTAATTTAAATCGAATATTTTTGTTATTTCTGTTGATTTATTTTACAACAGTATACAGGCATACCCCGCTTTAAGGACACTCACTTTAAGTACACTCGCGAGTAAGTACATATCGTCCAATAGTCAAACGGCAGCTCACGCATGCGCCTGTCAGCACGTCCTGAACAGCAAAGTTGAACTCCTTACCTGCACCGAAGCTGTGCGCAAGCGGGAAGACTATAGAGCCTGTTACAAATGCATTATTTACATCAGTTATGCACGTATATGATGATTGCAGGACAGTACATGCATGGATAAGTGGGAAAAAAGGGAGTGCTTCACTTTAAGTACATTTTCGCTTTACATACATGCTCTGGTCCCATTGCGTACGTTAATGCGGGGTATGCCTGTATATATTTTGTATATTTATATTTATATTACAACAGTATATATATTTTGTATATTTATATTTATATCAGTACAGTATATATATTTTTTATATTTATATTTATATCAGTACAGTATATATATTGTGAAAATTTATATTTATATCAGTACAGTATATATATTTTGTATATTTATATTTATATCAGTACAGTATATATATATTGTATATTTATATTTATATCAGTAAAGTATATATATTTTGTATATTTATATTTATATCAGTACAGTATATATATATTGTATTTTTATATTTATATCAGTACAGTATATATATTTTGTATATTTATATTTATATCAGTACAGTATATATATTTTGTATATTTATATTACAACAGTATATTTTTTTTATATTTATATTTATATTACAACAGTATATATATTTTTATATTTATATAACAGTATACATAATTTTTATATTGCTGCATATTAACAAAACAATATATTTTCTTTACATTGTAGGGAGACAACTCTTCTGGTGGACAAAATAAGTGAGGAGAATGATGAGCAGAGTGCAATAAGGGTCAAATACACTCTGTAGGAAAATCACAATCTCACTGTATCCGAGACCAGCATAAAGAAGATAAGATGCAGCATTGGATGGAAATATGGACGTGTGAGGTTGGTACTGGACAGTACAGGAGGTAAAAGTGTTGTTTAGGAAACTGTACTGTACCGCTAAAATTATTTATTCCTTGTCATTACAGAGCGTACCCCATGATACGGGACGCAAACAAAATCAAAAGAGTGGTCCAGGCCCAGGCATGGATCGACAGTGGGGAAACTTTCCAGGATTGCATCTTCACTGATGAGTCTACTGTGTCGCTGGAGAGATTTGCAAGCTTTGCATTCCACAAAAAAGGCCGCATATCTTTGAAGCCTCGGCCAAAACACCCCGTGAAGCTGCATGTGTGGGGTGCCATCTCTAGGCGTGGACCAGGATGCATTGTCATCTTTGAAGGTAAAATATATCAAATATAATGTAGCCTTATGCACTGTACTTTACTAGTGTAGCCTTACTGTATGCACTGTACTGTACTATTGTGCAGTTTTTTGAGCACTTTTCTCTTTTTGCTATAGGAATCATGAATTAAGCTTTCTTCCAAGACAACATTGTCCCTGAGATACCAGGACAACGATCCGAAGCACACCGCGTCAACAGCGCATATCCTTGAGCGCGGTATCAACTTGGTGAAGACGCCAGCGGAGCAAGTGCGGTAACCATCTAATTTGTTTCCCACAGTTTTTACTGTGTTCTGTACTGTATCTTTTAAACTAATTGTCCTTTTTTTCCAATGAGATCGCCAGACTTCAATCTGATCGAATTGGTCTGGCATCAGCTGAAGGACCATATCCGGAAAGTGTCGAAACCCTCCAAAAAGGACGAGTTGTTGAAAGGCATAATGAGTTTTTTGGAACGATGTACTCACCATGGAACGCTGCAATAAATACATAGACCATATTGCCACTGTGCTGCCCATTGTCATCGCGCGTAATGGGCAAGCATCAGGAAAGTAGTACTGTGATGTAGTATTGTAAGTACAGTTTGATACAGGTAAGTATGGCACAGATTTTTTATTTCCCAATAGTCAGAGTATACAGTAGTTACAGTTTTTTCTTTACAGAGAGAGCAGCACCAGTCATCAGGTTACAGTACATAGTATTTAACAGTAGTCAGAGTATACAGTAGTTCCAGTATAGACTAGTTTGACAGTACTACAGTAACTGCCTACTAACTGCTCAATTTTTTTATTTCCAGAGAAAGCAGCACAAGCCATCTACAGTAGTACTACACATCACACAATGCCATAATACACTACACACATAACTGCACTCATTTTTTGTTTTCTTGTCGTTTCAGGAAAAAAAGGGTGGCCTGGGGGGAGGTGGGGATTTTTGTCCAGTCTAATCTGTTTTTAAAGTGAAATGTACAGTATATAAACAGCAGTATTGATGTACACAAAACCTCTCCTCTCTAAATGAACTACTGTACTGTACACGGAATGAGGAACAAGATAAAGACGGAAACAATAATATTACTATGTATACTGTATATATATATTTATATATATACAGTATATATATATATATATATATATATATATATATATATATACATTACTGTATATATTATTAAATAATATTCTTATAAATGTGCATAATTCATGTTTCTCCATGTTTTACAAATGTTTTCTAAATGTTTATCCAATTTCAATCTGCCAGAAGAACTTAATAAAGACTGCATTATGTATTATTCATGATTTTTATATTTGTATTTTTTTGTTCCTCAAAAAATAAAATAAATTTTTATTCACATTCCTGATAATCATAATCATTGACAACAACCACCCCCCCCCCCCACCCCTACAGTATAAGAATGAATGACAAAACAACATGAATCAGTTAATGGTTTTTTTTACTCTCAATTCTCACAATGCTGTGCAAATCAGATTTACATTTCAAATTCGAGAAGGGATTTTAAAAAGCGTTACCGTTAACAAAGCCTCAAAGGGTTGGGGGGGTTGGGTGAGTCATGTGCAGTAATCAGCTAGCTCCCATCTCAAGAGGCTTAGAGTACACGCAGGCGCAGTGAGGCGATTGACGCTCGGCTAGGGACGGATTAAATACACAATGACTAACTTCAGAAAATGAATGACTCTGTGGAGAGGGGGCGGGTGGGTGACTCAAGCGCAGTAAGCAGCAAGCTCCCATCTCAAAGAGGCTTAGAGTATACGCAGGCGCAGTGAGGCGATTGACGCTCAGCCAGGGACTGATTAAAAACACAATGACTAACTTCAGAAAATGGATGACTCTGTGGAGGTGTCTGTCGAAAAGAGTTTGTGTTTGGGTGGGGGAGGGATGAAGGATTAGTTGTGCAGCAGTTCAAAGAAATTACATACTGTAGAGTAGAGTACAGTAATTTCAAAAGGCAGTTCATCATAATAATTTGATCAATAAACCCCCAAATACAACCCCCAAATACAGTACATAAAAAGCAAGTCACTTTATCTCCCTGTGCCTCAGGGACCAAAAACATAGATTGTGAGCTCCACGGGACAGGGACCTATGCCTGCAAAATTTCTCTGGAAGGCGCTACGTACTGTATACTGTAACTAACAGCGCTATACAAAAACATGCTATTATTATTATAATATCAAGGTGATGCTCTGTGCAAATAAAATTCGAGAAGGGATTTTCCAAAACGATGCCGTAAACAAAGCCTCAAAGCTCCCGTCTCAAAGAGAATTACATACAGGCGCAGTGAGGCTTTGTACTGTAGCTCGGCTATGGACGGATTAAGAACACAATGGCAAGATTCAGAAAATTAACGACTCTGTGGAGAGGGGGGGATTGGGTGACTCATGCGCAGTAAGCAGCTAAGCTGCTAAATAGCTCCCATCTGAAATTGGATCACACGTAGGTGCAGTGAGGCTTTGAAGCTCGGCTATGGACGGATTAAGAACACAATGGCAAGATTAAAAAAATTAATGACTCTGTGGAGAGGGGGGGGGGTTGGGTGACTCACGCACAGTAAGCAGCTAAGCAGCTAAATAGCTCCCATCTGAAAAAGGATTACACGCAGGCGCAGTGAGGCTTTGAAGTTCGGCTAGGGACGGGTTAAGAACACAATGGCAAGATTCAAAAAATTAAAGACAGCCGCATGAAGTTAAAAGACATACTTTAATTTCAAAAGGCAGTTCATCATAATAATACACCCCCAAATACGTTACGTAAAAAGTACACAAATCAGCCATGTGCAGTCAAACGCACAGGGTCGCAGACAAAAGCTACAGCACAGATTGAATATCGTAATATAGTAAGATGGTTTTTGCAGGCTTGTGGAGAAAAAAAAATTACAATAAAAATTTTTTTTTTCACTCACTCAAGCAAGCAGTGGTGGGCGAAGTTAAAGGCACATGCGCAGTAAATTCCTGCTGTCAAGCAGGAATGTGATTGAAACCAGACAAACGTTCAAAGGAATGGTGTGGGAGAGATGTACTGCATTGCACAGAAGATAAGAAGTTGAAATACCCTGCAGTGCAGTTAATTATCCTGAGCGAGGGGCTAGCGCTGTATATGCCGAAATGTGGCACTGTTACAGTACAGTACACGCCTATGCATTTCAACAATTTTCAAATGAGACATACTGTACTGTACTGCAGAACAGCACTGCAAATGCAAGTATACTTTAAATATGCAAATTTACAATTACTGCGCGCGCACACACAGACTGTGTACTGACCTAGGTTGAACCACGAAGGTATTAGACTTCCAAGACAACAGCTCGCAAACGTCCCCCTGAGTTTTTACACGGCATTGCAGTATTACAGACAGCGAGAATAAAATGCTAATATCACAAGCGCGAAAATAACGCAGTTCACTCCGGGCGAAAACGACAAAAAAACGCACATAACCGGGATAATCTGAGAACCGCAGATCTAGCCGACTTAGACTCAGATCGGCCGCCACTGTATGTGTCATTTTTAAATCAATTATAGTTTATTATTTTAAGTTTTCTCATGTTATGTATTTGTGTGTGTATTATTTTGTAAGTGTCATGCATTTATTATCATTTTTCTAATTTACTGTTAGCATTTAGTTATATTGATTTGTCAATTAGTATGTGAGCAGTTGATTGGATGGTCAGATAGCCTGAAATAAGACATGGTTTCCTATTGGTTAATATAGGAACCAGGGGAGGTATATTAGTGCCTCTGAGTGTCTATGGCCAAGCCCTGATGAAGTGTCATGTGACACGAAACATGTTGGTGACGTCATAACGCAGCGACGCACGGCCGTGACGACGGTCAGTTTGTGTAGCTGGTGGAGCCCTACCTGCCATGAGGAGCACAAAGGGGAATTCTAGTGCCTAAGGTCTGTTTTTTCTATAACATCTTGAATTCCTAGCACCTCTCCTTCCCTGTCACAATCTAGGGTTGTGCATTTGGGTGTTTACATCCATTATTCCTGTGTGGCTAGGGCTCGTGCATAATTTATTTGTGTCAATTTAGACAAGGTTATTATTATATTACTGTAATATGTGTATTTTTTGTATGATGAATGATTTTTCATGATAAAAATATATGTATTAATTCTGGTTTGTTCTGGTTTCATTTTCACGCGCTCCTATTTTTGTTTTTTGTATTGCTGATTATGCCCCGCTGATCACGGGAGATTGGGAGCTGCGGGGTGACACCGGGTAGCCGTGAGAGGGGGGTCGTTTTGAGAGACAGCACGCTCAATACAAATTTTTTATCCTTAGGGGCACCTACTCTAATCCATAATGGCTGCTTAAATCTGTCTGAAAAAACTATAAAACAGAGTTTTCCAAGTGAGATATCAAGCAGAACTCTACTCACAAATTTCTAAGTATATAAAGAAACAGTGTAGAATGATAGGTTTCAGGTTTGTATGGGACATTAAATGTTTCATTCTTCACTACTCTTTAATAAATTGAAGAGACTGCACTAAAATATTGTGAGTAGAGTTCTGGCTGATATGTCACTTGAGAAACTCTGTTTATTATTTTTTAAGATAGGTTTATGCTACCATTATGGAATTGACTTTTTTGAACTGATCCACGGATATCCCTCTGACAAACGAACTGGCCGATCTGATGCAAATCCACCAAAAAGGATCAGCCATCTCTAGTAAACACCAATTTACAGTAAATTTAAGAGTTAATTACAGTAGATAAAATTAATTATTCACTTTGCATTTCCATTCTAAGCATCTTGTTTGTTTCTTTGCTAGTAAAAAATCTCCATATAATGGATTTAGAATTGTAACCTTCTTATTTGATATTCTACATGGTTTATAGGGAATGTTACAGTATAGTGGATAGCCTGTTATTTTGTTCACAAATCGCCAGAATTTGTATTTGCATCACATAATCCTTTACCATTAATTTTTTTTCTTATCCTCCAAGCATCAGCAGGTTTATGCTTACATTTATTTTAAAACTACAATCTCCTTCTTAGGTTACTGAAAAAAGATATAGGAGATGTTGCTTTACATCAATATACAGTATTGCAGCAAAGATATAAATAAACCATACAAATTATACAATTTAGTTCAATACATTATTTTAATATTTTAGTAAAGTCTTTAACTCCCTTGCCTTGTTCTGCTTGGCTATAGTATTCCTTTATTCATTAACCACATAAACTTTTATTAAAAGCGTATTTTTTTTATTTTGAAGTACACTGTGTCAAATATATTAAAAAAAACAATAGCGAGCATATTATGTTGCATCCAAGATACTTAGAAAAGATCCACCCTTTGGCTGACCTCATACCGCACCTAGAGTGTAGGTCAGTCTAAGGGTGGATCATATTATGCTCGTTACTTGAAACCTGTTTGGAATATTTTTAACAATTCACTGCAAAATAATGATATATGATTTGGTAAACATTAATATCAAAGTGGGCAAGTTTAGAAATGTGGTACTTAACTTTTTCATATTACATGCATTCCTCAAGCACTCTGATGCCTTCCATAGTATATGCTAATTGTATGTATGTATGTATGTATGTATGTATGTATGTATGTATTTATATAGTGCCATTAATGTACTGTACATAGCACTTCACAGTAGTAATACACATGACAATCACATAAATAACAAATAATACAAATAACATATCATGGGAATAAGTGCTTCAAACTTTAAAGTAAATTTTCAGAAGAGGAGTCCCTGCTCCAAAGAGCTTACAATCTAATTGGTAGGTAGGAAGAACGTACAGAGACAGTAGGAGGGTTTCCGGCTAAATGCGTCTGCAGGGGGCCAAGATTTATGTATCATATTAGCCATGGTGCTACTCATATGCTTCTTTAAACAATTGTGTCTTAAGGTGGGTCTTAAAGGTGGATAGAGAGGGTGCTAGTTGGGTATTGAGGGGAAGGGCATTCCAGAGGTGTGGGGCTGTCAGTGAGAAAGATTTAAGGCAGGAAAGGGCTTTAGATACAAAGGGGGTAGAGAGAAGACATCCTTGAGCATAACGCAAGAGTCGGATGGTGCATAGTGAGAAATTAGGGCTGAGATGTATGGCTATGTTTTTCAACACTTCGTCAGGACCTCCTCACTCCTCAAATCTAAGGGATTATCAAGGAGTTAACAAATGTGAGAATTAATGGTGCATGCCATGTGTTTTCTTTTTAGTTCTAACAATTTTAAATGTATTGTTTTTTGGGAGGGTTTTAGTTCTAAAAAACAATATTCAATGTGGAAATAAACCAGATACTCTCCTGGCATGAAAACTCCACTTCAAACAAGGTTACAGTAATAGCCACACCTTACAACTTAATTCAGACATAATTTCACACAACCCAGAAGTAAAGTAACATCAATAATGGCCAAAAAGTTAATCACACATCAAAAACCTCAACAGAATTAAACACCCTGTTTGTGGCATTTAATCTCTCTCATAACCCCTGTGCAGTTGAGCATCCTCAATAAACCAATATTATACAAAGAGATTACATTTGTGATAAAGGCCCTCACATCATCTAAAGCCCCTTGCCCAGATGGCTTCATTGGCCTTAATTATAAAAAGTTGTCAAAGATTTGATCCCACACATACCAAACGATTTTAGCAATCTACTTGAATGCAACGACATACCCAATGAGATGCTTAAAGCCACCATCCCATCCCATTAGTTCATAAAACAGGTAAAGATACAACGGACTGCAGAAATCACTGTCCAATTGTATGGATACATTTATAGGTTAAAATCCTAGCAAAGGTCATGGCGATCAGAGTAAATTACGTTTTCCCACAATTTATACATACTGACCAAGCCGGCTTGATTCCCAATAGACAGGTGCCTGAAAATATTATAGGTTATGAATTTGATTCATTCAACCAATCACAGTAATGTCCAAGCGATGCTTCTTTCTCTTGATGAATCATTAAACTACAGCGTGGCCCTGGTTGGTGACATCCAGAGTGGAAGACGACTTCAGTCAGCCCAGTGCATACTGTAACGGCCGCAGAGCAGATGCTGTTGCTGTGAATATAACTGTCTGTTCATATGACCCAGGGTGGTCTGAATGCTCACAAACAAAGGCACTTATGTAAGTGGAATACTTTGTGTTTTTAAAATATTAAAAGCAGTACTATACTATTTTGCTTTTTCCTTTTTTTGTATATGGATTTCCCTTCCTTTTCTATGGATCTGAAGTACCTATCTTTAAACATAAGTTGGTAACTTCTAATAACCAAAAACGCCTTACTATCACGTTGTACACGTGAGTGCAAATTTTATAGAGCTTTCAACATTGATTTCATTTGTTGGGGTTGACAATATTGCACTATTCTGTGTCTCTACTTTCTTTCCATGTCCTGATGTGATTTGCGCACCTGTTTCTTCTTCGATTGCTGGTTGGATTTGGTCTGAATCCTGTGTCGGGAGATGCACTCTCTAAGGACATTATATTATTCAATGTTATTGGTTATAAGTAATGTTATTTGCGCTTGTTTATTTTTTCACTATCATTACCAATTAGCAATGGCAAAACAGAAGGGTGCCCCCTAGTTCATAGCTCATACAATTACTGGCCTGTAAATTACAGCCTAGATAAAAAAACATCCGGTCCACTTCCTTAAATATCCTACCACATATCCCTGATGAAGCGAACCAATTCATGAAACGTGTAGAGTGGAGTTTATCACAGTCCCACGCTAGCGCAAGTTACCCTGCATAGGAATGCACAATATTCTCTTGCAGAACATCCTAACAGACTGCAGAAGAACTGGAACCATCTCTTCCTATAACCCGTGAGCACAAGCTCGTGAGCACGAGCAGGTTTTACAACAAGTCAGTCAGCAGGACGCCGGTAGAAGGGAAGAGAGGCAGTGCCACTACTTTGGCGGCTACAGGAGAACCTGCACGCAACAGCTGGTCTGGAAAAGCTGTACCCAGGACTCAGATGCATTAGCCGTACCAGAAAAGCAGCCGCCCCAGCAAAGATTTGCAATTGAATGCGTAATACCTTCCTCCTGTAAGTAGGTTTTTCATTTTTGCCAGCGTGTGGAGTGGATACTATTCTAGTGACAGTCATGTGATTGTTTTAATGTCTATTAAATACACTTTTTTTCTTACTTTAATATTTTCTACCTTTGAGGATTTCATTAATCACTAACTATAAGGTTAAATATTGTTTTTATTATACAGTATTACATTATGTTTGGTATGTTTGGTATGTTTTTCTCATGTCATATGCTGAGTTCTACGTTGATCTTAACACCAAACATTGGAGCAACTGGACATTTCTATTGAGGGCATTGTTCACAGTTGTATTATTAAGACACATAGTTCTATCTCCCCCTCCTTCTCTCCCTCCCTTTTTCTTCTCCATCCCTCTTCCTTACCTACCCTCTTCCCTCTACCTCCCTCTTCATTCTCGCTCCCACTGCAGGCTTACCTTTGATAGATTTCCACAACATTTGATTTATTGAGGCTACACATCTGCATGGTGTATAGGAAATAGCTCATGGATGTTAGTGGTCTTGGTGGCATCTGAGTGATCTTGCCCTAAACGGACGCTCGAGGAGTGCCTGATTTGTTCTTCCAATTAGTTTTTCTAACATGACAATTACCTATTTAACTTTCCAAAAATTAGAGGAGACTCCTCAGCTGGCTGAACACCCAATTATGGAATCAACATAGTCAGTCTGTATTCCTGTACAAGCTTTTCAAGTGGTCAGTGATCTGACAGATGAGGGTGAGGTACATTTCTTGAAATATCAAACGGTGTGTTACCGGGAATGCATATAAATGAAAAAAGGTGTGACAGAGGATATAAAGGTCATCAATAAAAAAATCACAATGCTATGTTACAAAAGTGCCTAGAATACAAGGTGAGACAAATAACTGCAACAAAGAGCATTTCTGCTTGTTTACAGAAAATTAGCAGCATTTTTGAGCAGGTCCAAGCGGGAAAGTGACAGATATCAATGAATCCATGACTGTGCCTGTCCAAAATTGCAGAGTCCCGCAGACACCTGCTGCAGTCTCATTTATGCCTATTGTCCCACTGACACCTGTTTTCCCACCGACGCCTGGTGTTCAACCTAGTGGCTGTTCCATCAGCTATAGCAACAAAACAAACACGCCTTACAACCAGATCCAAAGAGATAGGAAAAAATTAGCCTGTAATTTGAGGTCAATGATTAATACACATTACATCTTTGATGCTACATTTTGAGTTAGTATTATGTTACCACATACATTCTATAAACATAAAAAGATAAATAATTTCAGTTAAGGTTGCACAACAAATCAATCACAAAATTAATCATAAAATATGTGGGTAATATGTATATGACAAACATCACCATGGCATGTTTCAAATGTATTTGTCTACCCACCATTGTGTATATTATCCCAAAAGAGTGGCATTACAAATAAGCTACACCTTTCCCATTCAAATATTTAAACATTAAGTATGAAGACGTTTCCCCCTTATGTATAAACAGAATGTGCATAATTTGTATTATTTTGTACAGTATGATGTGTTGTGAAAAGTCTTCTGCTCTCTCTGAGAAGCTCTTAAAAACTTTTGCCGGCCCATTAGAATTAATGCTGTGGGAGTCCCATTCAGAAGCAGGGACCCCCTCTGCATTAAACCCTTCTGGGAAATTTACTCTCATATGGGCAATGAGAGCTGTGAGCCGTGAGGCGGCTGCTCTCCATCCACTTCACTTTGAGCCCAAGCCGAAGGTAAATAGCACTACATCTGTAACTCACGAGGAGTCCTAAAAAAGAGCAAACGGAGTCTGGGGGAGGTGACAGTCGCTTGATCAAACGGACTTCAGACTTCAGTTCTAATCAAGTGAAGAATTAACGCTGCAGGGGTCCCATTCAGAAGCTTGGAACCCTGGCAGCTGACTTTTGCTTGTTTGTTTGCGGTGCCGGGGACAGTAAGTATTGCTACATCTGTATTCTCTAAATGTTTGTGCATCGTATAATATGTACTACCCCTTCCAATTTTTTCTGCATTCCCTTTTCCTTCCTTATTTTATTTTATGTACCCACTGTCATGCTTAAAAAAACAATACAAGCTCAAGTTAAAAAAAAAAATGGAATGATGTAAGGATCTGATTTCACACACATCTGGTTTTAACCATCTCTAAAGAGAATGCATTTAGACCGATAGAATGTTGTTTGTTTATATGTAAAACATAGCCTGATTGGAGTTTCCAAAGAAGATGGCTGAAAACGACTGCAATAAAGTACACCTGTCTATTGTGCCGCTTGTGCTTGCACACTGTCTACTTCTAGAGATTGGCAAATTATTTGCCAAGATTCAAATTCACAGTGAACATTTGCAGATAGAGAAATACCTGGGAAATACTATATGCTAATAAGATAATACACCACATGTCAAATTAAGGCTTTAACCTTAAATAATCTAAAATTGTTTCCACTACTTTGTATTATATTGACATATTATGCAAGGGGGTATATGTGTTTAGGTTTTCAAAATGAATCCATATTGACTATAGTTAACCATTTCTAATTAATACACTGTCCAATAATATTATCCAGCATTCTTTCATTGTTTTGCTTGGAAGAAGCTACAGTATGCGCAACAGAAGTGTTTGTTGCTGTAACCATCATATGTTTTAAATACTGTATGTGGCTGTGTACATCTATTCACTACATATTTAGATCATGTCAATGTCATAACGCAGGTAGCTTTTGACAACAAGCATTTTTGTTTTAATAATGAATCCTGCTGATAACCAAAGTCACTTTTACAGTATTTTTAAAAACGACAGTGCCTGACTCCTGCTGAGCAATAACTAACAAAAATACTAACCTTTCAAGATCAAATGAAAATGTGCTTTTAAAGTGCACTTCCATCTTCCCGTGATTTGCAATGAGTCCCAGAGCGGTTTTCTTTATTGAAAATTAGGCTTTTAAAAAAAATGTAGGAAATGAACAAATTAATACAGGACCTCCTCGGGCTTAGGTCACATTGAAACAAATTGTACTGAGAGTATTTTGTGGATTTCAATCTGTCGTCCAAAAAGTAGACAGTTAGTCTAAAGCAATATTCTTCTGGCATAGTCTTTCAGGTTAATCTTGGAGCTAGAAATGCAAAGGCAAGTTTCTTTAGGGAGACAAATCTATCGAACTCGAGATGTTTTGCTTGATCAAAACTGTATAAAAAAAGACAAATAGATTGGATTGAATTTTATTTACAGGAAGAAAAAACCCACAAAGTAATATTGGCATTTTTGTATAGTTACCACTAATTGTTGATCACCACTATAGAGCTCTTTAATTATATGCAAAAAAACAGCTTTAACTCTAGGCATTGTGTATGTATATTTGTGTGTGTTTTAGACATGTGGGGAAGGCCCCACTCATAATAAACATTTAGGCCAGCGTTCTACAGGTATTTCCTTCTCTTGATCAAATTCACAAAGTGGATAAAATCTTTTGTAAACAAAAGGAAATATTGTGCTTGCACTACTTGGCAAAGTTTGTGCCCTGTCCACTAAATATTAAAAAATTAATATATTTAAAATTGTGTGTGCAAAAAAAATCACTGGTGTGTGTTTGGCTTGCTCAATTTCTGAATAGTGCATTTACACATATACATGACCATTTAACAGTTCCTACTAGAAATTGATATTTATGATTGGGAAATATGTCTAAATATGCTGCTGCTCAAAGTTTTAGGGGCCTATTCAGTAAACTTCAATAAGTGACTTATCGGTTGGTAAGTGCCCTTTGATAGCATGGCAAAATAGCTTGGAAACGGCTTCTTACCAATCGTTAGCACTCTCGCCCAGACAAGCCATGCGGTAGCTCAAACAAATGCCCAAACTCAATTTTTTTGCCAGTAACTGCTATTCAGGTAGCTTTGATAGCCACATCGCAGCTTAAACTCGCATATTCAGATCTCCCTACCTGAAGGGTGGCGAGATCGGATTCGTGATGTTGATATGAAGGAAAAAAAAATATTTTTACTACATAGGATTGAAGCCTAGGGTCGCCGGAGCTGATCACATTAATTTCAGCTCCAAAGACCAACTGCTTCAGTCATATGTCATAAAAATAAAATTACAGCCCAGCTTCATTACCTTAGTGGCAAACTGCTAACGTAATGAAGGGGTCAAATAGAAATAACCTAGTTTGTTGGTGGTAGAGGGGGTCAGTAAAGGTTATAGTTTCCCTAGGTGGATGTTTAGGCCTCCCAGGAGGGGTTAACCTCCTTGCTGCCACCATCCTCCTTGTGAATAGCAGCGTCAAATTATGCCACGGACATCACCAACGTGACATTCCACGGTGTTGCGTTACCCTGGTAATGCAAAGTAATAACATAATTTGACTCTGCATTGCCATGGCAACAAGACACAGTGTGACATCACTTTGGTGACGTTTGTGGCATCATTTGACATTACGATTCGAAAGGAGAAGGAGGGCGGCAGCAAAGAGGTGACCGCGACTGCTAACTCCTTCCCATTAGGCCTGATTCACCCAAGAGCACAGCAAATGTTTATGGGGGAGGACATTTTTGCTGCACCAAAATGTTGCCTAATTAAGGGCCTAATGGGAAATCTTCCACTGCCCCTACTGCAAGGCTTAAACACCTGCCCCAGGGCTAAATAACCCCTTCACACACCACCTCTACCACAAACACCACCAAACAAGAATAGGCAAATGTTCTATTAGCCAAATATGGATAATAGGGGTTTGTCCCATTCAAATAAACAATACAGTGCAATAAAATACAATATCAAAAACAATACAAGAAAAAAAATACAGTAGCTATTCAATCCATTGATTGTCACTGTGGTTATCTATGCCCTATCTATATGGGGCAAAGATAGTCACAATAGCCATCCCCTACTTCTCACCCCCTCTACCCTTAACAACCCTACCCCCCCCCCCCCCAATACATATAGTAATGGGGAATGGGAAAAAAACCTATTATCCATATCTGGATAATAATGCATTTGATCATAAAAATTAAACCAATAGCCTGCTGATATATAATAAATAAAAGTTGTACTTACCCCTGCTAGGATGAAGGTCATCCTCATCTTCGTCCTCCTCTTCCTCTGTGAGACCAAATTTTAACTTTAAACACTAGCTTCTTGCCAGTAAACCCCTTAATCATCTTAGTGGGTAGTAAGCACTGTGATGGTGAGGGGGTAACCAGGCACTTAATAAAGGTCAAGCCCTGTTTTGTTTACCTCTGCTCTGAATATTAAGGTTCAAGAGTGTCAGCTGTAACCTGTACTTTGCGGTAATAAAGAATGTATGTGTTTTTGCCTTTCCAGGGATGCCAGCATGCAGGGATTGATAGGGTATGAGTTTCAAGGGGGCTTTTGTGGAGAAATTGTTGTCAGAATGTGCCTAGGTAGTTGGGGTCCGGAGTTGCCGGCTCCCCTAAAAATGTACCCGAGAATCATGCTTGGTTCTCGGATACATATACAGATGCAGCCACGAGTATCCAAACACTTGCCTTTGAAAATCTGGGGCAATCTCCCAGTAATGCTGCAACATTTCTGTTACATTTCTGCAAACAGACTAATGGCCCATCGGATTAACACAGCGGGGGACTCTGGCAGTCTCATTTAGTTTGAATGGGACTGCCAGGGACCCCCGCTGTGTTAATCCGATGGGACATTAGTCTGTCTGCAGAAATGTCACAGAAATGTTGCAGCATTACTGGGGTATTGCCCCAGATTTTCCCAGGCAAGTGTTCGGATACTCATGGCTGCATTAGTAGGCACATTGTCCCGGCAATATCTCCCCTTGAAAATGCTTGCACGACTCACTCCTAGGGTTCCCTGATTCAGCACAGCCCAAAAAGGTAAATGGGGCAAAGGAATGTAATGTGTCGCTGTAACTATGAGGGGTCCCTAGGTTAAGGGGGATACCCAGTTAATGGTCAGGTAGCCCAGAACCTGTATTGGGGTTCATGGGCACTCCATCCATAATTATAAGGCTGTGAGGGTACTCAGAGTCCAGTCAAAGTCTTTTAGCTAGTGTGTGGGGAATAAAGGCTAGTAGAAAATTAGCTTGATGAAGTATACCTGTTATACAAAACGCGTCGCGAATTGTGTAACCAGCTTACCCTAACCTTGGTAGCTGGCATACACACAAGTGCATCCATTCCAGTCGCGATTCCTCAAACGGACCGGCATCCACAGACGGCTACAGAGGGCTTCTTTCCCACGCATGCGCACTTCGCCACATACCATGCCGACACCCGTGGAGGCAGGATTGCAGTCAGTGCTACAGAGCAAGCCCCAGCATGCGGGACTGTCATCTGGAGGGAATTTGACATCGCCCCTTTATACTATGTATAGTGGAGCCTAACAGAAGAGGATATCGCTCAGACCTGGATGAATTAAAGTTTTATTATATGTAAGTTGTTACTTTTTTATTGTTGTAATACACTATATTACTCTTACCTTGGTGCGCATCTGTGTTTTCTTCTTTTTAGTAGAAAATAAAGTGCAGCTTTCTATTCTATTCCCCATATCCAGAGATTTAGGATATATACAAGTATATTTTTATTAACTTTGTGTTGAATATAGTATATAGTATATACTGTTGTGCACGGTAAATGAGTTGGACTTTCAGAACCAATGTTCCAACAGGCTTCCCAGGCTACCAAGTTGGTGCCAGTAGGTTTGATGAACATCGCAGATAAAAGCCACCAGAGGATTCCAGGGATGTGAAGACCATTTGGGTAGCAGTGAAGGGCTCAAGTACACATGTCCTGGGATGAATGGCAGTTGTCCGGGCTACCATTTGACTCACCAGACTTGGAGGAGCCTGACCAAGCGGGTGGCATCTAGTTAGCAAGGGACTAAGGTGGCAAACTTGTGGATGTCCCTTGGCAGATTCAGATTCCCCACTTACCCGGCTTCCAGACCGACATTGCTCTGATTGGCTGTTGAGAAAGTTCCCCCGCTATGATTGGCTGTAGTATTTTGTGAATAAAAAGATTTTTCTTTTCTTCTTATCGTCTTTCATTACTTCTTTGTTCTCTTGAACAGGTCCAGGAGATAATGATTTGCGTTCTTCTTCCTCTCAAATGAGACTTAACAGGCCTTATATAAGACCAGTGATGTCACATTTGACTGACAAATGGTACATCAATCAATCAATCAGATTGGTAGATTCCAATCAGGTTGGAGGTGTGATCTTAAACCAGTCAATAAGTGTTTACTGTTGTGGACAGGCCCCCTGTGAGCTAACCACCTTACAAACGACGGAGGTGGGAACACCGCTCCAAACAGAGCACCATCAGTCTTTTGAATACAGAGGAGTTGGGCAGGAAACAGGTTTTCACCTGATGTCAGGGATGAACATTCAAAGCCCACCTTGTAGTTATAAAGATGGCATAATACACATTTACAAATGTCAGTGTAACGGGAAAAAGTGACTAGGCTGAAAATGGGTTTAAATCTATTATTTGAATGCCCAGCGATCCCCCACTGGCACAAAAAAAAAGCAGATTTGAAGACACTAATACAACTGGGGTTATGTCACAAGGCCCTTTATATACTGACATTCTTGAAAAATTCTGGCTAAAGTAGAACAATTTCATGGCAATTTGAATTTGGGAAGACAATAAAAAATTGTCACTAAGCAAATTTGAAGATATTCGCACAACTCTACTTCTGAAAATTCAAAATATGACATAATACAATTATTTTGGTATTGCAAAATATAGAAATACAGTATGCACTTGACCTTGCGTATTGTTCTAAAAATATTTTTTAATGTTTTTGTTTTGCCAAAATGAGTCAAAATGTTTCGGATTAGGGGAAAATGTGAATTTGATTAAAATAATATCATGTAATTTGGAGCTGTTTATTGTTCCACAATAATGTGGATGGAGGTAGTGGGACCAGGTTTGGAATGCAATATGAGGAGCTCTATTTTTGACATGTTGAGTTTAAGTCGGCGGAGGGCCATCCAGAATGATATCGCAGAGAGACATTCAGAAACTTTGGTCTGTTCAGCAGGTATAAGGTCAGGAGTCGAAAAGTAAATTTGTGTGTCATCAGCATAGAGGTGATATTTGAACCCGAGAGATGTGATTAGGTCACCTAGAGAGAAAGTGTACAGAGAAAAAAGGAGAGGTCCCAGGACAGAGACCTTGGGTACCCCCACAGAGAGATCGATAGAGGAGGAGGAGTTGTTAGCAAAAGAGACACTGAAAGTACCTTGGGAAAAGTAAGAGGAGATCCAGTATAGAGCTTTGTTACGAATACCAAGAGTATGGAGAATGTGAAGATGGAGAGAGTGGTCTACGATATCAAATGCTGCAGAGAGATCGAGTAATATGAGCAGAATGTAATGACCTCTGACTTTGGCAACATGGAGGTCATTAGTTAATTTAGTGAGGGCTGTTTCAGTTGAGTGAGCAGTGCAGACGCCAGATTTTAGAGGGTCTAGGAGAGAATAGGTGGTGAGAAAATGGAGCAGGCGAGAGAATACAAGATGTTCAAGGAGTTTAGAGGCAAAAGGTAGGGGGGAGACAGGTCGATAGTTAGAAAGACAGGTAGGATCAGGCTTGCTATTTTTGAGTAATGGTATGACTGTTGGATGTTTGAAGGAGGAGAGAAAGGTACCATATTAGAGGGAGGAGTTAAAAATCTGTATGAGCATAGGGATTATAGTAGGAGCAAGAGGTTTTAGGAGATGGGAGGGAATGGGGTCAAGAGGGCAAGTGGAAGAGGGAGAAGAGGAGATCAACAGTGACACATCCTCTGTGATAGTGGAAAAAGAGTCAAGGAAGGCAGTAGGAGAGTTAGGAATTACTGTAGGGTGGGAGAAGGAAACAGAGGGGATGTTCTGACATATGTATTCCACCTTTTCCTTAAAATTGTCAGCAAAGTCCTGCGGTGGAGGAAGAAGAAGAGGTAGCTGAGGTTGGTCTGAGTAGCGAGTCAAAGACAGAGAAGAGTCGGTGTAGGTTAGAGTAGTGCATGTTGATTAGTGAAGAAAAGTAGGTATGTTTAGCCTGAGAGAGGGCAGAATTGAAACAGGATAGTATAAATTTGTAGTGAAGGATTTCTGCAAGAGTGTGAGATTTCCTCCAGAGGCGTTCAGAGGAGCGAATGCAGTAACGCAGCATGCATGTGTGGGAATTTAGCCAGGGTCTGGGGTTAGAAGGGCGAGAACGGCAGAGAGAAAGCAGGGCATGTAGATCGAGAGAGGAGGACAGGGCAGAGTTGTAGTTCCTGATCAGGTTGTCAGGGTCTGTGGCAGGGCTGACAGAGGAGAGGGAGGAGCATAAAATGGAATCAAAAGCTTATAGTCCAATAGAGCACAGGTCTCTGCAGAAATGGGGGGTAGATGGATATGGAGAAAGGGAGAAGCGAGAGAAAGAAAATGAGAAGAAGTGATGGTCAGAGAGAGGAAGGGGGAAATGGAGAAATCAGAGAGAGAAACGTTTTTAGTGAAAACCAGGTCTAGGTAGTGGCCATCCTTGTGGGTGCTGGCTGCAGTCCACTGTTGAAGGCCAAAAGAAGAGGTTAGAGAGAGAAAGTGAGAAGCCCAAGGGAGAGGGGTCATCAATGTGGCAGTTGAAGTCCCCAAGGAGAAGAACAGGAGAGTCTAAGTGGAGAAAGAAAGAGAGCCAGGATTCAAAGTGAGAGAGAAAGGCAGAAGGGTGTTGAGTAGAGGTAGGTTGGCGATAGATGACCGCCACTTGAACAGGGAGAGGAGAGAAGATCTGGACAGTGTGAGCCTCAAAGGAGGGGAAAGCAAGAGAGGGAGGAATAGGAAGGGTATGGTAACGGCAGAGAGAGGAGTGCGGTGTGGGAGAAAGAGAGGTCACCATAAGAGAGGGCAGCTTCCAGGGCAGAGTCAGACTAAGTGAGACAAGTCTCAGATATAGCATAGAGAAGCAGAGAGTGAGAGAAAAAGAAGTCAAGCACAGAGATGAAACTCATAAAAATCTCATAGTTTAACCATTAACCTGTGTCTAACTGGACTGACCCCTGTCTGTGTGTGTCCAGTCCACTCCCTAGACTCGAGCCTAGCCTGGCCTCAGTGGCCTGGGCTCTTCTCCTGTATTGTTTTTGTCTAATATATTAATATATAACAGTATATTCATATTTATTATTAATAATAATAATAATAATAATAATAATAATAATAAAAATGATATAATAATAATAATAATAATAATAATAATAATAATAAACAACAGCACTGTCAAATAGTTTAAAGGAGGTTTATACACATTTAGTTTCTCTTATTATTTGCCCTTAGTGTACCAGTGTGCAGCCCAGGCCACTGTGGTCAGCAGCCACTGTCATTACATTTCTAGAGTTGCCAGATTGGTAGGTGATAATAATATTGGAAAGTGATGTATGATCTGATAATATAAAAAATACGACCAGATTAGGCCTATTTTTGAACGGATCCATTAACAAATGTGTTCTTTTTAGCATTACTGTTGATATATTGCACCATAAAAAGAAAAACATTTTTGGTAGTAATAATACCGCATGTTTTGCTTAACGCAGCTTAATGTATACTGTACATACGTAAGTCCACACTCTTTCTAGTGTTATATATGTTTGAATCATACCACTTCCACTTTGTAGTATTTCGTGACTGACTGATTGAGTTCAGTATATTGAGTAGCAAATTAAATTCAGTAACAACAATAAGTAAAAAACACAACCGGTTAGAGAGGCTGTCAGGCTATTGACTGGATTCTTGTTGCTGTCACTGCTGTCAGTGGCTGCTGTGGGCAATTGCCACCAATGCAACCACCACCATCAACATCAAACATCCTCATTAATATTTATCTCATCTCCAAAACGGTCAAATAGGGCAACATGAGTGATTATATTTTTGGGGGACCAAAAATAGGGGACCAAAAATAGGGGACCAAACAAGCCTGCACCAAAACTGCCGTGCTATGCCAGAAAGTAGGACAATATAATATCTATGTTATCTTGGAATTGACACCTGGCTGGCACAGCAGACCGCCCAGCAGCCACCTTTATTGCATCCAGGGGTTGTGTCCAACTACCTGCGATTTGGACCCAATCCCAACATCCCTTCTACTAGACGGTAATCAGCCCAGTGTTTGCCAACATAGTCCTGTGCTCTTGCAGATGGGCCTCTTTCCAGAACCTCTTCTAAAAAAATCCTTCATTAGACACAGATTGCATGGCTAATTACAGACCTGTATCAACCCTTCTTTCCTAGGGAATGTTATTGAAAAGGTGATTACAACACAACTGGAAACCCATGTATTTATGACCCATTCCAATCCGGATACAGAAGATGGCATAGTACTGAAACAGCTCTGGTTTGTGTATTAAATGATCTCCTGGTGGGAAGAGACAGAGGTGACAGTTCGATCTTAGTATTCCTTGACCTCTCTGCAGCATTTGATATTGTGGACCATGAGATCTTAATGGAGCACACTTGAAGAAAGCTGAAGGATTTCTGTGGACTACGTAGGTGGCACAATTCTCAGCTGGTTCAGATGTTTACTCACTGCAAGTCACAGAGAGTATCTTCAGTAGTATACTCATCTGCACCAATGCCCTGTCATTTGGAGGGCCACAGGATTATAGCCTATAGCCTTATATCTCCTATGTTATTCACCGTGCACATGCTGCCCAGACATAAGAGACATAATCAGATGGCATAACCTGTGTTATCACTGCTATGCAGATGATACTCAACTCTAGTTGTCCTTTGCACTGGATACTAAGGAACCCCTATCTGTATCAATAGATATTTATCTAATCTCCTAGAGTGGATGAGTGTCAGTTAGTTGAGGTTGAATTCTGATAAGAAATAAGTGCTTGTGGTGGATGCACACATCGAAAGACAACAATATTGCATCTAGGTCAACCAACTGGCCCTATGCTTGGGGGTTCCCAGTTGCTAAACTCTGTCCATGTGCAGAATCTTGGTGTTTTCCTAGACCGTGACTTGACTCTTAAATATCAAGTGTCAGCCATGATCAAATATTCATTCTTGCACCTAAAGAACATAGTGTAACACTTCACTGCCCGCAGACCTGGCCAGTCCCCAATACTGAGGTGGGTAAGGGTATAACATGCACCCATAGCAGTGAGGGTGTGCCCGGAGTGTGGTATGATGCATTGTCGGGCCTGGTGAGAAAGGGTTAGCCTGATACTTGCCGCGTCCGGGGTGCCAGAGGTCGGAGGGTAAAGATCCGAAAGTCGTAGGTCAGGGACAGGAGAGAGCAGCGTAGTGAGGTCCAAAACCGAGTCCAGGGAGTAGCGAGGTACACGAAGTCTAACGAGAGCCGAGATCAAATCCCAGGGTATCAAACAAGGGCAAGGACTGGAGCGAGAGCTGCAATACAAAAGAGAGCCAGGCATAGACCTCCGTACAACAAGAGCCACAGGAAAACTATGCAGAGCGAGGAAGGAGAGGGCAGACAGGAACAATAAATGCCGGAGAACCAATGGGAGCAAGAAGCGGAGCGGGGGCTTGACTGAGCGGTCCCAGGGATAGGTTAGGATGCCTGGTGTGGTGTTCCCTAGTGGGAATAGCCTCCAGCTGCTGGGAGGTGGAGCCAAGGCTGCAGGAGGAGTGTAGAAGAGGACAGGTGAGCGCGCCCTGTAACACTCCCGCGCATGCGCCCCTGCAGCGTGTGGGCAGAGGCAGCGTGTGCCACGGAGGAGCGGCGTGGCGTCCGACCGGAGCGGGTAAGGAGCTGACAGGGAGGGGGCCTGGGAAGAGCGACAGTACTGGGAGCCACGGTGACGGGGACCCGCTGTAAGGCGCGTGTCCCCCAATCCCTTACAGTACCCCCCCCTTGAGGATCGGACTCCGGACGATCCTCCCAAGGTTTGTGAGGAAATTTCCGAGGAAATTGTTTAAGTAGAGCTGGGGCGTGAATGAGATGACAAGGTACCCAAGAACATTCCTCGGGACCATATCCCTTCCAATGAACGAGGAATTGAAGTTTGCCCCTGGAAAGTCGTGAATCGAGAATGGACTGGGCTTCAAATTCTTGTTGCCTCTGTATCACGACAGGGTTGGGTCTATGAGGATGATCCGGAAATGTACATTCTGGAAGAAGGGTTTCAGGAGGGAAACGTGGAACACTGAGGGTATCCTCATGGTGGAGGTAGCGAAAGCCGATACGCTACCGGGTTGATCCATTCGAGGACCTTGAAGGGATCCAAGAATCTGGGTGCCAGCTTCTGAGAAGGAGTTTTAAGCTTGATATTTTTAGAGGAAAGCCAGACTGTCTCCAGGTGTATACTCCGGTGCCACCTGACGTCACTGATCTGCTTGGGCCTTTAGTTTTTGGACGGCCCCTTGCAAGGCTTTTTGGATCCTTTTCCAGGAGACTTGAAAATTAGAAACTTGGATATCTGCTGCCGGAACACCAGATGGAAAGGAAGAGAGAGGAAGACTGCAAGGGTGGAACCCATAATTAATGAAGAAAGGCGACTCTTGCGTGGATTCATTCCTCTGCGAATTAATCGCGAACTCCGCCCAGGGTAATAGATCTACCCAGTTGTCTTGAGATTCCGAAATGAAACATCTAAGATACTGCTCCAAGGTCTGGTTCATTCTCTCCGTCTGGCTGTTGGTCTGTGGGTGATAACCCGAGGAGAAGAGGAGGGATATGCCAAGTCTCTGAGAGCAAGATCGCCAAAACTTAGAAATGAATTGTGAGCCCCTATCCGAGACAATGGTGAGTGGAACGCCGTGTAGACTGAAAATCTCTTTAGAAAATATGTCGGCCAAGGTAGCTGAATTGGGAAGACCCTTGAGGGGTATAAAGTGTGTGTGCTTGGAAAATCTGTCCACTACTACAAGGATCGTATTCATCCCTTTAGAAGGTGGGAGTTCCACAATAAAGTCCATGGATATATGTTTCCAAGGCCGTTCAGGGATAGGAAGGGGCAGGAGAAGCCCAGATTGTTTGTGTCGGGAGGACTTGCTCTGAGCGCACACCTCTCGTGAAATCAAAAATGTCTTTGCTCATACTAGGCCACCAAAAGGTCCGTTTGATTAAATCCACTGTCCTTTTGAAGCCCGGATGTCCTGCTGATCTGGAAGAATGCCCCCAATCCAGGATCTTGTGGCGAAAACGTGGAGCAGCGTACAGACGTCCTTCTGGCACCTTTAATCTCCTAGGGATATGAGCCTGGGCTTTGGTGATCTCATCCAGGATATCGAAAGTATTGGCAGAAATGATTTATTTTGCAGGCAGAATGGTCTCCAAAGATTCATTAGATCCTTCCTCAGTAGAAAACTGGCGAGAAAGTGCATCAGCCTTGATATTCTTGGTACCCGGAAATATACAAAATCGTGTTATTGAATCGGGGGGGGGGGGGAAAGTGCCCAACGTGCTTGACGGGATCCCAGACGACGAGTCCCCTCAATGTACAATAAGTTTTTGTGATCGGTGAGAATTGCCACTGGCTCTTTGGTACCCTCGAGGAGGTGTCTCCATTCTTGCAAGGCTAACTTGATTGTCAAGAGTTCTCGGTTCCAGACATCATAATTTCTCTCGGCCGAAGAGAATTTCCTTGAAAAGAACCCACAAGGATGGAGTTTTTCTTGGGGTGAGGACCTTTGCGAGAGTACTGCCCCGGCTCCAACATCAGAAGCATCAACTTCAAGGGTGAAGGGAAGAGATGTGTCCGGGTGACGAAGGATGGGGGCAGAGACGAAGGCTCTTTTGAGAAACTTGAAGGCTTTGATGGCATCAGGGGACATGCTGATGGGTAAGCCCCCTTCTTGGTAAGAGCGGTAATGGGTAGAGCAATAGTGGAAAAATTACGGATGAATTTCCGATAGTAGTTTGAGAACCCAAGGAAACGCTAGACGGCTTTTAGAGAGTTCGGTAACGGCCAATCTAGAACAGCCTTCAATTTCTCAGGATCCATGGTGAAGCATTTGTCGGAAATTATATAGCCTAGGAAGGCTGTGGATGATCGGTGGAAGAGACATTTCTCCATCTTTGCGTAGAGGCTATTTGCGCGAAGCCGAGCGAGGACCACCCTGGTGTGATGAATGTGCTCCTCAAGGTTTTTGGAGAAAATGAGGATATCGTCTAGGTATACTATAATGAAATTACCCAAAATGTCCCGGAAGATGTCATTCATAAATTCTTGGAAGACAGCTGGGGCATTGCAGAGGCTGAACGGCATCACTAGATATTCATAATGGCCCGTGCGTGTGTTGAATGCAGTCTTCCACTCGTCACCCTCACGTATTCGGATTAGATTGTAAGCTCCTCTCAGGTCAAGTTTGGAAAATACAGAGGCTCCTTGGAGCCGGTCAAAAAGTTCCGAAATTAGAGGAAGGGGGTACCGTTTTTTAACTGTGATCTTGTTAAGCCCACGAAAGTCGATACAGGGTCTTAAGGAGCCATCCTTCTTCTTTACGAAGAAGAAACCTGCCCCGGCCTGGGAAGTGGAGTTCTGAATAAAACCTCTATTGAGATTCTCCTGGATGTAAGTCATCATAGCCTCCTTCTCGGGCACTGAGAGGGGATATGATTTAGACTTAGGGAGTGTGGCTCCAGGAAATAATTCTATGGGGCTGTCATATGAACAATGAGGCGGTAAGACCTCAGCCTGGGTCTTTGTGAAGACATCCAAAAAATTACGGTATACGTCAGGAAGGGTGGAGAGAGGTGGTAACGAAGTGTCGAGGCCAGCGAGCACGGTAATGGGGGGTATGACAGCCTCTTTCATGGTAGGAACCCTCTGGATCGGCAATTCGTCTGTCCAATCGACATGCGGGTTGTGAATCTGGAGCCACGGCAATCCCAAAATGACCTAGACAGTAGGTGAGTGGAAGACATCGAAGATGATGACCTCGGTGTGACCATCTGCGGTGGTGAGTGTGAGGGGAACAGATTCCCATATAATGAACGCTGGTTGGAGAGGTCGGCTGTCGATGGCCTCAAGGCCGATGGGTGACATCTTATTGACTAACGGAATTTGGTTGTTGCAGGCATAGTCGTGATCCAGGAAGTTGCCACCAGACCCGGAGTCGATTAATGCTGCCACCGCTACCAGGACATTGGGACCCTCGAGGGTTAGAGGCAAAATGATTCTCTTCGGGATCTCTTTGGGAGGAGAGGGGCAAGGAGAGATGGTACCCAGTAAAAGCCCCTCAACCTTTACTGGGCTTTCTTGTTTCCCGTCTCAGGCGGCAATGATGTACTTGGTGGTCCGGGGAACCACAGTAGAAGCAGAGGCCCTCATTTCGGCGGCGTGTTCTTTCAGCGGTCCGGAGATGTTGACTACCGATCTGCATCGGTTCAGGAGTGTCCAATGCTGGAAAGGCCAAGGGAGGAGACCTAGGAGAAGCAGGCGTGGGCAGCATAAATCGGGGACGCTGGCGCTCCTGGCGTCTTTCTTGAATGCACTGGTCCATCCGGATGCTGAGGGTAATAAGATCCTCTAAAGATGAGGGACGAGCGTGAGCTGCCAGATCGTCCTTGAGGGATTCGGACAATCCCTGCCAGTATGCCGCGGAAAGGGCTTCATCATTCCACCGAGTCTCCGCAGCGATTGTGCGGAACTCCACCGCATATCTTGCAGCCGACCTGCGACCCCGGGAGAGATGAAACAAGGAAGAAGCGGCAGTTTCCCTAAGCGCTGGCGTATCAAAGACCTGCAGGAAATCTCGCCGAAATCTGGGGTAATCCTGCGTTATCTCAGATCTGTGTTCCCCGAGAGGCAAAGCCCAAGCGAGAGCGTCGCCCGTCAGCAGGGCGTAGATTTAGGCCACCTTAGAGCAATCTGTGGGAAACCGAGACGAGGACATCTCGAACTGGACGTCACATTGGTTCAAGAATCCCCGGCAAGTAAGGGGGTCTCCGGCATACCGGTTGGGTGGTAGAATACGTGGCTTCAAGATGCCCATAGGTACTGGGGCAGGAGGAGACGGTGCAGCTGGCGATTACCGCAGGGAAAGGTTTGAAAGCTGCTGTGCCATGGCCGTGACTTGATCGCTCAGGAATTGCCAGTGATCCATGGACACACCTTGGCCCACCTCAGGGGGGTCTGCATTTGGTGGGCTCTGCATAATGTAACGCTTGACTGCCTGCATATCTGACCAGTCCCCAATACTGAGGTGGGTAACGGTTTAACACACACCCACAGCAGTGAGGGTGTGCCCGGAGTGTGGTATGATGCGTTGCCGGGCCTGATGAGAAAGGGTTAGCCTGATACTTGCCGTGTCCGGGGTGCCAGAGGTCCATGGGTAAAGATCCGAAAGCCATAGTTCAGGGGCAGGAGAGAGCAGCGTAGTGAGGTAGAAAGCCGAGTCCAGGGAGTAGCGAGGTACACGAAGTCTAATGAGAGCTGAGATCAAATCCAAGGGTATCAAACAAGAGCAGTGACTGGAGCGAGAGCTGCAATACAAAAGAGAGCCAGGCATAGACCTCCGTACAACAAGAGCCACAGGAAAACTATGCAGAGCGAGGAAGGAGAGGGCAGACAGCAACTATAAATGCCGGAGAACCAATGGGAGCAAGAGGCGGAGCGGGGGCTTGACTGGGCGGTCCCAGTGGTAGGTTAGGATTCCTGGTGTGGTGTTCCCTAGTGGGAATATCCGCCACCTGCTGGGAGGTGTAGCCAAGGATGCAGGAGGAGTGTAGAAGAGGACGGGTGCGCGCGCGCCCTGTAACACTTCCGCGCGCGCCCCTGCAGCGTGTGGGCGGAGGCAGCATGTTCCGCGGAGGAGCGGCGTGGCGTCCGACCGGAGCGAGTAAGGAGCTGACGGGTAGGGGGCCTGGGACGAGCGGCAGTACTGGGAGCCGGGGTGACGGGGACCATCCGCTGTAAGGCGCGTGTCCCCCGATCCCTTACACATAGCCAGGATTAAGCACTTGATGCCTCCCAAATGATCTTTTAAACTTGTCCATGCCTTTGTGCCCTCACAAATGCACAACTGCAATACACTCTACTTGGGTTTTTCAGAAAAAGAGCTGGGCTGTCTGCAGCTGGGGCAGAATGCTGAATTCAGCTTGTTAACTAACCAGACCCTTTCTTCCCCCAAGTCACACTCTGCACTGGCTGCCTGTAAAATGGTGAATTTATTTCAAAATTGGTTGTTGATTTTCAAAGTACTACTTGACCAGGGTCCCAGCTATCTGAAAGAGTTTTTAATTCCCTACACTCTTATTCGTCCTCTTGGATATGGAGATAAAGGACACCTAACAGTTCCCAGAATCTAATTTACTTCCTTAGGGGCCTGAGCTTTTAATCACCCTGTTAACCTCTTTGGAACAGTTTGCCTCGTGCAGTTCCATAGGCCCCTTCTCTGGAAATCTATCAAAACCTCTTTACCCAGGAATTTCATGAATGAACCATAATCTGTCCAGCATTTAATAGCAATAGTACCACCCCATTGTATATTGTATCTTTTCCTTGTGTTTGGTCTTTTTACAACCTTAAATATTTTCTTATTTTTTTCCTTTATTTGTAACTGTGAAGTGCTTTGAGTCCCATTGGGAGAAAAGCGCTATATAAATAAAGTTATTATTAATGTATTATTACAAAACATCCAGGAGGAGTCCCAGCAAGCCGCTGACTTTGGCATGATAGAAGACCTCTTCTAGCTCTACTCCACCAGAGGCAAACCAGAGAAAAAACAGGTGCTGCATTGCATTTGTTCCCGCCTCATCCCCTCCTCCGAGTTCCCTGAGTAAAGTGTTGTCTTGCACTTAATCTGTCCCACAACTTTTGGCCAGTAAAACTACTGGCCAGTTATATGCCCAGTGTCCTGGCCCTGGTGGGACACTAAGACCAGGGACCTGCTAACCAACCTGCTCCTGGCATTAGATAACCGTGTATGTAAGATCAGGAAGCAATGCTTGGAAGGGGAGGTCCAAATGAACATTGTAACATTGTTGCGGAAACTAGTGTACTCCCGTATCTTGAAAGAAGACACCCACATCAAGTCCACTAGGACGGTTTAGAGTTTGCCCCCTTTCCAATGGGGGTAACAGGCAAGGTGAATGTTAACCCCACATTTGGATTATTTTACTTTTAATGTCCTTTCTTTACCTCCCTGATTTAGTACACTCTATATTCCAGTTATAGTGCACTTATTCATTATCAGTTTCTTTTATCCTTTGTTTATGTGGTTCTTTTTTTCTTCTTCATATTTTGACCTCAAAAAATAATAGAATTCCAGTACCACTGACAATTGACTGCTACAAACCAAATGTAATACTGTATCTAGTTTGTCAAACTTGACACAATTTTAGGGAGAACATATCATGAAAATATAATGAATTCCTTCATTGAGAATCTGACAAGACTGACACCCAAAAAATTATTGGAGAGTGATTGGTCAATTGGCCACCATGTTATATGATTCTTCTTCATAACTATTCATAATAACATCAAATAATGTTTTTTTAATGATTTACAATTTAACATCACTTTAAATAGTTTTTTATCTTCATTGTTTTTTTAAATAATTGACGAATAATAGTACTTTACAGTATCTTTGTAATAAATTAACTAATATTAGTTATTAAATATGTATACTGTATGATTGAATGCCATTAAATGGTATTAGATATGTTGCATATTAATTTGAACAAAAAGGCCATTAACACAGCCTTGAACTAGGAAAACATAATTAATGTAATGTCGTACTGTATGTAACGAGTCATAATTATTAAATATGTCTATGATTGAATGAAACTACAAGCAATTTTGCATAATGTATATTCATATTAAAAAGCCCTTCAACACAGACTTGAAAATGTAAATGTACCAAACTTTTATAAACATGATTAACTATAATTTTTAAAACTTTTTTTTTTTACTTTTCAGCACATTTGTTTTGTATTTGTATTTAAAAACAAAACAAAAAAAAACCACATTTATTTATCCAAACAGAAAAAGAGAACTGAGTAGAGTAGACTCAGTAACAGCAACACTGTAGAACAGCAAACAAAGCAGTGTTAAAACCATGTCAGAAGAAGGAGCTATCTGTGAAGCAGTGGAAAAAATAAAATGAGGAATTGTTTATTGGAGATGAGAACAGTAGTAAGTAATTGTGCAACATCCAACCCTATCATGAAAAATCAATGATCGTTCACTACAACACAACTTCAAACTTTAAAAATAGTCAAGATGCAAACAGTGTCAGTAGCTAGTACAGTTCTCATCTGTGTCATGATGACAGATAATTTCAAGTTCTGTATTGGGACATACCGCAACTGTAAAGGATGAGATCAAGGAGTGAGAATAAGAAAAAGTAGGCCAGAGGAATTGAATTGAAACTGAGCCAATTGCTTTCAGGGTATGGATGGAGAAGACAAAGTATCTCTATCACCACATACTTCACAAGGCACAACAAAAATGACAGGATCATTAGCGTGCTGTGAGTCTTACCATGACCACTCCAAAAAGTGGAATTGCTGGGATGGTGCATTGATTGATTATATATTTATGAGTTTAGAGGTAACCTTTGTGGCAGGATGGACATGGTTAGTAAGTAGGCGACGCAATTCTTCTGGTGAAATAATATTTTGGTAGTTTATTTCTCTGCAATAATAACAGAATATTCGACCCACTGTACCTCTATATTGTGTTATTTAATTAATTAGCACATTTTTTTATATATTTGAATACACATCCTGACCAAAGTACAAGCAAAATACTGTAGCACTGGAAAAGTACCACTTGTTCAAAACCCATTCACACCCGTTAGTGTATCTAAAATGTTAAATGTGTGTGATACAATAGATACAACTGTAAAAAAAGTATAGTAATGCTTAGTGATCAGTTACGTACTGTACAATTCTTTATTTCATTGCCACATGCCACAAGTCCACTTCATTCAAGAATTCAGCATACTGGTCTTATGATTGGAGTTATTGCACATTTTTTATTGGGGGCTTATGCAAGAAACTCAGCATCTTTCTGCTGTGCTACCTTGCTACCAAGAGTCTTAAACTCTGGTATACACTATACTGTAGATGATTCATTATGTCCAGAGACTGGGTGTGCAAAAGGATGTAAAAGTAACAATTCTTGTGTATCCTCTGGAGATAAGAGTTTACTATTAATACTTGGAATTTGCGGTATTGGCATTACTCTTTATGCTACAAAGATTTTTTTTCACATTCATTCAACTCTAGTGTACAGTTTCTAATACCATACATAACTCCTATCTATCCCTTTACAGAAATTATGTTTATTTCCCATAAAAATGTGCTGCTTCCTTTAAAGTCTGTTAGTTATATTAAATAGAATACAATTCTCTGTCAAATCAACATTTCTGCTAATATCTTGATCCTGCATATTTTTGTTTACAGAATAAAACATTAGCGCTCATAGGAGCAAAAATATATATCCTCATTTTGAATGCAGAAACTGCTGAATACCTTTGAGCCAATTAATTCTGTCACAAATAGGATTAGACATGCCTCGAGCAAAGTCATTTTTCTTTCTTTCAGATAAGATCAATTTATGTTTCTGTTCATCAGTATGTTTATAAATTGAATATGATCCAATATGCTTTCTATGCAATTCTTTACTTTTTAGAATGCTTTTACTTAATTAGGTCAATAAGATGTTTCACATTTGTATGCACAAAGATTAGTCTCGCCTCTGTAGGGACTTATGCTAATTAAAATGTGTACTGTATATTTGTATATTTGTCCCTGAATTTTCCATCTGTAACACACTACGAAAAGGAGAAATTGTATGGAACCAACTAATCTCTTTTAATGTTTTGCAGGCATTACTGGCTTACATTTTGCCTCTGCTGCTTGGGAGTTTGTACACTGCATTATACATCAATCAGCTGGCAATTCTTTGTTTGCAACATGGATTCCGTTCCCCCTCATTTAATATTTAAATATTTTTTGTCATGGAACAAGAATCATATTTCTGTTTGACCCCCTTCTGCTTGTCAGCTCCTTAAGTTCAGCTGCATGCATTTGTTCTACACACATACACCGCGCCTGTGTGATGTATCAATATGTTGCCCTTTCTGCCTCTGAGCATGTAACCAGTGAGTTGCTACAGCAACCTCTGAGATTCTTCTCAGAATGGGCTATTCTGCCCTCCCTCCTGTCTTTGCTGACAGTAGTTTGTCCCATTTGACTTCTAGTGTGACCCTTGCTCCTCACTTCCTCCTTTTCCACCCCGGAGACAGTGAGTACAGCACCCATCTCTGTTACACTCCCATGGCAAGGCCATCTCTTTCTACCTCTTTCTAACTACAAATAACTACTACACACCATCCACAAGTGCCTGTATGTACTGCTGCTTTTCCAATAAAGTGAAGGAAATATTATAGGACTTGGAGTGATTTGGAAAGGGAGCTGAGTTAAAGCTATCTGGGGCAATTCACACATCACACGTGACCCTGGCTTCAGAATATTTTTAATGAACTATGTCATCAACACTGTTAATGACATGTGAGCCAATAGTATTCTTTGAAGCTCAGTAATATATCTGAATTTTTATTTATGTTCAAACACCAGTTACAAAATGGCTTGTTATGTCCAAGTGATTTATATGAAAAACATTTATAAATCTGAAATCATCCTTTCTTGGCTGACCTCAGTGCCTACCTTAATATTAGTAGGTTGCTATCAGCTTTAGTAATGTTTTGAGTTTAACTTTGTTCTAATTGCTCAGCGTTTGTCTGTCTAGTCCACTGTAGTGAAAACATAGTTCAGTATCTAGCAATAAACAAACAAGCCCAAATGAAATCCAATATAACAAATTATTTAGTTAATTTCTATATGTTTGTTTCTGTGTTTTTTTTTCTCATAAGGATGGGTCACTTAGTTCAATCCTTTGGCCAAACCTTGGTACTGCAGGACCTACTGATAGGGGTTCCCTTGACGTAAAGCTTGACATTTTTGGGCCAAAGGACTGAACTAAATGACACATACTTATGAGAAGAAAAAAATGAACTAATGAACTATAGAAATGAACTAATGGATTTGTCACATAGGATGTACATTGGGGCTTCTTTGTTTACTGCTGTATATTTGAGGTAACTTTCCCAGTAGCGCCCCCATTTACACCAATAAATATGTACATATATAATACTATGGGTCTGGGTTTTGAGCTTGATAAATCCAAGGGAGTTCTAAATATAGAGAAGGTTCCTTGGAATACAAGGGTTTATATCCAGAGTATGTTTTATGTTTAAATAAAACAAAAAAGCAATGCAACTATAGAAAATGCTACTGGTTTATTACTTTGAAGTTTTACTATGAAAAAAAGTATGTGCTCTGCAATATGTGGGTAGAACCATCAGGCCTAAAAAATAACATACAAAATAAAGATATCTGAAACATAACCATCTTATTAAAAGGGGGATAGGGCATGACCATGAACATTTTTTTCTACAGGATGACTCGTTCTCTAATCTTTATTTAAGCCCTTAATATGTTAGCAAGTAGCTAACAGGTATTAAACCAATATAAAGGTTATGTTCAGGGAAGGTAAGGGTAGGCATTTCCAGTCATGTTTTGGTTTTGGTTCTAAAAATAATATTGTTGTAATTTTATTTCTAAAGGGTTTTTCGCTTTGGTTCTGGTATTGCCAAAACTTGATTTATTTTGTTTTGGATTGTTTCCAGGGAAAAAAGCAGGAAAATGCTCAAATAATGCATGAAATGTGCTTAAAATAAGTTTACAGGAGACTTCCTGTGACATCAAGAGGAATGGCTGCCTGAGAGACTTGCTCCAGGGCCCCTCCAACGTATAACCCAAGACAAAGCATTTAAATAAACAAATCCCCCCCCAAACCTTACAGCACTGAACCCCTAAGACCAGCTGGGCACAAGAGGGACCTTTTCCGGTGATTTGGAGAGGGTTTGCCGGTGCTCTGGGAGGCCTCCTGTGAGCCCCGACCCCCGGTGGAAGTCTCCCCCTGACTCACGCAAAAAGTCAGAGGAAACGCCTGGAGGAGCGGTGCGGGAGGTAGGAGAGGCGGTGGGGCTAAGCTCCGGGCATCCCGTGGAGTCCGCACTAACTGCGGGGTACAGGGATCCCCCCCTGCGCGAGCTGCCTTTGAAGTGCGCCCGCGGCGGCCTCCCGCGGCCCGAGGGGAAGCCGGAGCAGCATCAGCATCTCTCCGCTGCGGTCCCGGTCCCCACTTGCCCCCCTCCCCCAGAATAAATTAAATTAATACCCATACCCCCATCAGGCGATCCCGACAGGGGAGAGTACCCCCTGTCTGCAGGAACTGCGAGTCCCACCACGTGGCGGCAGGGGAGGAAGCGGCCATCTTAAAGGAGCACTCCACTGAGACACCAGCTCCCCTTAAAGAGATATACGGCTGCTTGTCCCAACGACCAACTTCCAGCTGCTGCCTGAGCCTCGGGGTGCCACAACTCCCTACCTCCCCAGCAACATTGCATTGAGCCAAATAAATAAATAACTACTCAGCAGCTCCAGAAACACCCCAGAAGTTCCGCAACACTCTCACACCTTCCCCCCTCAAATAAAAGGGAATAAAAATAATAAAGAGGGGACTATCAGACTTTCGGAGACGTCCCCCAAAGAAGGCGCAATGCTGCCAAAGAACAAGCGGACCCAAAACACGGTCACTAAGTTCTTTGCACCTGTGCAATGCCAGATGGAGCCGGCCGCCGAGACCCAAGAGGGCGTCGCGGACCCCGACCACGCCGGGACAAGTGCGGAGCAGACCCAATTTGAACTGCCTGAACACGGACTGCACAAAGACTTCTTTGAGGCCCTATTTAATAAAATCAGAAGGGGGTTCCAGGAAGATTTGGCTTCAGCCATAGATGGCCTCAGATCCGACGTAGATAGCCTTACCGCACGCGCTGACACACTAGAAGCAAAGGTAGAGGAGGTCTGCCACACTCAATCGACAACAGAGGACGAGGTGAACAGGCTTGGTAACCTCGTGAACGAGCTAAGGGACGCCCTCGACGACCAGGGAAATAGACAGAGGAGACAAAACATCCGCATCAGAAATGTGCCAGAAACAATCCTGCCGGACGCCATACAAGCATACCTGAACAAGATTTTCCTGAAGCTGGTCCCGGATCTGCAGGAGCATGAGCTACTGATGGACCACGCCCATCATGCCCTGGGTCCCAAATCCCCAGACCCCAACCACCGCAGAGACATCATAGTCAAAATGCATTCCTATACCGCAAAGGAGCGAATCATGGCGGCTAGCAGAGGGGTGGGTCATCCAAATAGGAGAAGACACCCTGCAGATCTTTGCTGACCTGTCCGCTTTCACAATCAACAAACGCAAAGACATGAAACCCTTAACTACTATACTGAGGGCTCAAGGCATCCGCTATAGATGGGGATTCCCCTTCAAACTGGTGGTCCCCAGAAATGGACGCTTTCTAACCATTGTGGACCCAGAGGATATCCAGGACTTCCTTAAGGCTCTCGGAATACCCTCTCCACAAACCCAACAGCCTCCCCCAAGAGCGGCCAACAAACCCGCCTCCTCTGAGACCCCCATGCTTCGGAACGGCTGGCGAGCCAGAAGCAACACTAGAGCCAACTAACCTCATCTCCCGCTATGGGCCGGGAGCGCCAGCTCCCCACCGAAACCTGCCTACAGCCCATACTGCCGCGACAGATCTGCCGAGGACCGACGAGGACTTGAGGAAGACCACCAGAGGAACCCCCCCCCCAAAGAGAGGCCAAGTCCACCCATCTACCTGATGTTCCTGCTACCTACAATCTCGGTAACTGGCGCCATAGCACAGCATTCCCAGTGGAGAAACGCTGAGACAATCAGCGACAGACCCCCCAGCACACTGCCATCTAGAACTCAGCCAAGACCCCCTCCACTAATCCTCATTCCCCCCCCACCACAACCCTTTCCTCCCCTCATTCCCCCCCCCGCTCCTTCCCCCACCCTAACTTGCCCCTTCCCCCACACCCCCCAATCCTTTCCCCCTCCCCCCCAACCCCTCCCCCCCTAGAACCACCCCCCTCCTGAATCCCCCCCCTCTCCCTCCTTCCCTACCTGCCCCTCCTGACCCCTCCCCCTTTTTCCTACAACCACCTACCAGAGCCGGGGGAGCCGGAGTCGGAGGGTGACGACCCCAACCTGGAGCCTCCGACCCTGTCGATCATGGTACAGCCCCCCAGAGAGAAAACCCTGGCTACTGAAGAGGACTATGCAGACTATATCCCTAACCCAAGGGGGTTCAGCAACAATCAGGTTGGATCCACGTTTTTTCCCCTGACCCAGATATGCCACCATTCTACTCCTACCCCCCCGCCCCTCTGCCACCACCACTGTCCCCCACCCCCCTCCTCCCCCCACTCCGATCCCCTGTGTCCCCCCCACCCCTCCCCCCCAGAGAGGCCCAGACCTGGGTCACCATCGCCACGCCAGCTCCCAAACAATCCAAAAGAAGAACTATTTACCCCTGAAACTGCGAGCAAACCATTAGCCCCCCCCCACCTACTATCCACTGCCCCGCCAAAGGGAGGCAAAGCCCAGGACAAATATCATGTGACAGGACGCACAGAGAACTTATCAACGTCATGTATGAAAATGCTTACATCTATGTTAAAATGTTGTGGTATAGATCCCTCCCCTTCCCCCTTTTCCCCCCTCTTCCCCCCCCCTTTCCCCCTCCTTTCCCCCCCCTTTCCCCCCTCCCCCCCTTTCCTCTCCTTTCGCCCCTTTCCGCCCCTCCCTTCTCCCCCCTCCCACCCCTCCCCTCCCCAATCAACAGTAAGGGTAACGCAGACTTCAAACCCTTCCCCCCACCCCCTCCCTCCCCCCCCCAGGGCAGCCGAAGTGATGAGTAGGGAAATGTTATGAAGGCATTAAAAAAAAAAAAATACGCAGCCACAAGGCAAGGCAACCCCCCCCTCCCACCCTCTTCCCCCCCTTCCCCTCTTTCCCCCCCTCTCCCCCCCTCTCCCCCCATTCCCCCCCCCAACCTCGACCCCCCCCAACCCCTCCCCTACAAATCAAATTAAAGAGTACTCTGTGAGAGTTGAATATACTACTGAAATGTGACAAAGCAGTCAGAAAGCATAACCACTCCCCTCTTCCCCCCCCCCACTCAAAGAGGCACAGGAATATGTCAACGATGAGTCCCGTAGAAGGTATTTTGAGGATGTATACAACAATTGTGGGACTAGAAAGACGCTGAAATGTTTAGAGTAATAATCTGATTAGGCTATGTCTACAAAACAACAACTGTGGAAAGAAATGCTTTACATGTTTGAACTCAGGTTTTTCTTCATTTTTTCTCTCCCTTTCCTCCCCCCTCTCCCAACCCCTACCCTCCCCCTCTTGTCCCCCCCACTCTATATCTATGTGGGAAAGGTTACTCTTTTTGGGCCTGACAAAGGGCCGTATGTTCTTTTCTTCCCCTATGTGTCCACCCTTCCCCACCCCTCCAATCCGATGCCCAGAGACGTCCTATCCCTTCCCATCCACACCGATTAGGGACCTTCGTCATATGCCTGAAGAACAAGCTCTTGTCATGGGAAATCCAAGAGCATCAGAGCCTGGAGCTCTGGGAATACCCCCCATGGGACAATGTCTTCCATTAAATTAATCTCACTTAACGTCAAAGGACTCAATTCAGTAACAAAGCGAAAGCTAGTCCTTCAGGACCTAAAGAAGTCAAAGGGAGACATTGTCCTCATCCAAGAGACTCACTTCAATTCCCCAACCCCACCCAACACATTCAAAAATGTATTCCCCCGGGCATATTTTGCATCCTCGCCAAGCAAAAAAAGAGGGGTAGCCATCCTTATACGGAATGGCGTCCCTTTTGTTCTATCCAAGTCACTGCCAGACCCCGGTGGTCAGTTCCTTATACTACAGGGCACCCTGTCTGGCACCCCAATCACACTTGTAAACGTCTACGCCCCCAATGACAACCAACTCCCTTTCCTAAGAACACTCCTCCAAGTCCTAGAACAGCAATCTTTCTCATCTCTGATTATCGGAGGAGACTTTAACATGGTGGCCTTTCACGCACTAGACAAATCGAACCCCGCCCCCACCCTCCTCCCATCCTCTCCCACTCCATACACCATCCAATCCCAAAAGAAAGCTTAGAAATTTAGTGACATCAGTGAGGAATGCTCACTAGTGGATATATGGAGGGCTCAGCACCAGGGTCAGAGGGACTATACCTTCTTCTCCACCCCTCATCAGTCCTACTCGAGGATCGATTATTTTCTAGGTACTAGCAACATCTTCCAGGCTTCCTCCCAGTCAAACATAGGCCCAATCACCTGGTCCGACCATGCACCAATTGAACTTACCCTATCCATACCCTTTGTGAAAAACACCCAATACAGACGGAAATGAAATGATTCCATGTTAAACTGCCCTGACACAGAAATGGTACTCCGCCAAAAGCTATCAATGTTCTTTCAAATTAATGCAGGTTCAGTCTCCGCCCCAGCCATGCTCTGGGAGGCCCATAAAGCCTCCATCAGAGGAGACCTGATTTCAATCGCATCACACAAAAAGAAAATTAAAGTTAAGCTCCAAAAAGAGATCTTAACCAAGATCACCAAGCTAGAACAGCAGCATAAAACTACGGCATCTAAAAAAACGCTTAAACAACTAAATCTAGCTAGATCTGCCCTCAAACAGACCCAACTCGAGGAAGTAGAGAAGGCACTAAGGTGGTCGAAGCAAAAATTCTTCGATAAAGGCAATAAAGCTGACAGGCTTCTAGCCTCAAAACTCAGGGGCACGAGAGTCAAATCTCAGATAGCCCGCATACAGACACGAAACAGACAAACCACATACATAGAAAAAGAGATAGCACAGGAATTTGGAGACTTTTACTCTGACCTCTACAACCTTCACCCCCTAACCCAGGACCCGGTTAGCCTTAATAGTATCTCACAATATCTAGAGCAATGCAACCTGCCCACCCTATCCCAGGAAGAGGTAGAGAAGTTAAATAAAAATGTCTCCCAAGAGGAACTATCTGAATCCATTAAATCACTCAAATTAGCCAAAACCCCGGGCCCAGACGGTTTCTCAAACTCTTATTATAAAATGTTCATGCCAATCCTCTCCCTATACTTATTAGATATGTACAACTCCTTCCTCCAAGGGGAACCAATCCCCGCTCCGATTACAGCGGCAAATCTGGCTATAATCCACAAGGAGGGTAGAGACCCGCTCCTCTGCGGTAACTACAGGCCCATCTCCCTGTTAAATACTGATCTCAAAATCTACAGTAAGATCTTGGCAAACAGGCTAAATCCAATTCTCCCTAGACTCATATACATAGATCAAGTACATCTCACCGGATCCAAAGCAAAAAGCAATCCAAAAAGGCTGAGCCTCGACGCTGAAAAAGCGTTCGACAGAATCAAATGGTCCTTTTTAGACCAAACAATGCAGAGGTTCGGCTTCAGTGGCCCTTTCCTAGAGGGAGTGAGAGCCCTTTATCAAAACCCAACAGCGTATGTCAAACTATCAGGCGGCTTCTCAGATCCAATAAAAATCAGGAACAGGACCAGACAGGGCTGCCCACTTTCCCCCTTGTTATTTGCCCTAACCATTGAACCTCTAGCAGCCAAAATTAGAGCCGAAAAAAGTATCAAGGGGATCCAAATTGCGGACCGAGAGTACAACATTTCCCTATTCGCTGACGATGTGATTCTGACCCTCGATGACCCCCTTTCTTCCCTTCCTCCCTTCCTAGCATTCAAAGGCATCTGACTCAATTTGGGCAGGTCTCTGACTATAAGGTCAACATAGACAAATCGGAAGCCCTAATTATCTCCCTCCCACCTCAGACGTGGAAACTTATCCAAGCCCACTACAAATACAAGTGGAGCTCCACCTATATAAAATATCTGGGGGTCAAAATTTCAAACTCGTATAACTCCCTTTATCAACACAATTACCCCCCCCCCCCCCCTATTTGACCAGATTAAAAAAGACTTGGAAACGTGGAAAAAATACCAAATTTCCTGGTTTGGAAGAATAGTGTCCGTAAAAATGAACGTCCTCCCACGGTTACTATATTTCTTCCAAACCCTCCCCATTGTAGTGCCATGCCCAGCTCTAAAGAACATCCAGTCACTAATACTCCAATTCATTTGGAACAAAAAGAGACCTAGGGTTCCAAGGTCAGTGATGCTCTCCGCAAGAGCAAGAGGAGGCATGGTGGTCCCCGACTTAGTCAGATATTACCTTGCAGCACAATTGAAGCAGGCTGTAGTTTGGAATTACGACCCAGCCTCGGCCTGTTGGCTCGCAATAGAGTCACATTACGCACAGCCTCACTCCATCCAAGTGGCACTCTGGACCACAGGAGGGAGAGGGAGTTGGCCACAGAAGTTCGGCCTCGGAACAATGAGATGCACGTGGGACGCATGGCTCAAAAGCAAAGGGAAGTATGGTCTGCTTGCTTCTCCCTCCCAGCTCACCCCACTCTATGGGAACCCCAAACTTCCCGCCAGGGTGTTCCACAAGACAATTTGACCAATTCCAAGGTCACAATATTAAGATGGTTGCCGATCTACTGCAGAAGGGAGAGATCCTAACTTTTCAGGCATTAAAGAACAAATTCCAGACCCAAGACCTTCATCTATTTAAATATTTACAACTTAGGCACTTCCTACACTCACTGTCTCAAACCTCCAAATTCCCCCCGCTGACCCGATTTGAAACCCTATGTCTCAAAGACATATACCAGAAAGGGCTGATATCACAGATATACAAAAGCACGGAACCGACATCAGACCCCCCGAAACACCGCTATATGCAAAAATGGTCGGACGAATTAGGTCTCCCAATAGACCTGGAAGACTGGGAGGACATTTGGGAGCAAGCCCCTAAAACCTCAATTTGTACGACGATAAAAGAAAACATCTATAAAATTATATTCCAGTGGTACCTGACCCCGGCAAGGCTGAGCCAAGTCTACCCCGGCACACTGGAACTGTGCTGGAGGGGATGTGGTCAAAAGGGAGACATGGCCCACATTTGGTGGTCATGTCCGGAGATCCAGAAGTTCTGGACCAAGATCCAGACACTTATCTACGAGATCACTGGAATCCCTCTGACCATGGTGCTGAGCAAACCCATTGATGACCTCCCCCCACCAATGTCCCGGCTGATCAGGGCCATGCTGACAGCGGCCAGATACTCTATAGCGGCAGCCTGGAAACAGATTAAGGCCCCCTCGAGAACCACAGTAGTGAGAAGGGTTAATGAGGTCATGACTATGGAGAAGCTTACGGCTATGCTCCAAAAGAAAATGCCCCAGTTCTGGAACACATGGGACCCCTGGATCGAGAGATAAACCCCCAAAAAGTCAAAGCACATAGGTCTAGCAGCCACCCCCAAACAATTGGAGAGCTACACCGGGACACCTCTGGGCAAGCCCACATACCCCCCTCCCCCTTCCCCCCCCCTCCCATGTTTGTCTCCTCCTCCCCCCCTCCTCTTCCCCTTACTCTTTTTCCTACTGAAAACAGAAAACTGTTGTTATTGGTCCTTCTCTGAAAATAATGAGCAGAAATGTTGTGGGCCAGTGACACTACTGTATGTAAATTTATCTGTGACTGTGACCAATAAAAAAATTGTTACAAAAAAATAAGTTTATAATCATAAAATCAATCGGGCAACTAAAATAATTTAACTGAAGAACTAATTTAAAAAAAGATATGGTGAGAACTGCCTAAAGATGGGCACTTAGCTTGGTGTTCTGGTTTTGGTTGTAAATACATTTTGTATTTTGGTTTTGTATTTTTGTATTCAATAAAGAATATAACTTGTGAGTACATTCACATGTCTTAGACAGGTCTGCAACCCTGCCTTTCAACAAGTATCACCAAGCATACAATGCTTCCACTGCAACAAGGGATTCTGAGAAAATAAATGCAAATGAGCACACCTGTCACCTTTTGCCTGAAATCCATTTACATGGAACCCAAATAAGCAAATGCTCTGCTATTCACAAAGCTTTTAAACACAATATGGGATTAGATGCTAAGCCAGTTAAACCACTCACAGACATGTTTCAACCTCAGTGTGAGGTTGGTTGTACTGGCTTTGCAATTTTCAAGGCTGGGTAGGTTTACTGTACACATTTTAAGTTATGGTAGAGTAACGAACTTTCCCTCACTCCCTGGGAGATGTGTGGCTAAGGTGTGTGTAGGTGCGGTGCGATATCTGTGGCTCACAGGAAACCTGAGCCTCTGCTGCTGGGAACCTGGGGTGTACCTGAATCAATGATCAGTAGCACCTCCACCTGTACGAGATTCTACGATGTGGAATTCCCCAGTTACAGGAACCCCATGCAACAAAAAACACTTGTGTAAGTCTAACCGTTTTATTGCACAGAATAGTAATAATCACATAACAAAACATACAAGCCTCGCAGGGCCGAACCCCCTCACCGTGCTTCCTCCTGCACAGTGTCCTCACCCTCGCGCGGTCTACCCCCAAGTACTAAGGTGCCCCTGGAAACCCAACCACCCTGGTGTCCACAGAGTCACTCACCTTCCCACGTGTTTGAAACAGCGCTTCCCAATTGGCCAGTGTAATGTTGGTGCACTTGAAGAGGTGAGGTACCTGATGGGTGTGTCCACACCCAGGTGTGCAGTGATGAAGATGGGATCCACGGATCCGAAGTGATGAACCGTGATGCCTCCGCCTCTGCATTGGATGGGTCCCACGTGGACTGTACCACCATGTACAATCTCTCTTAGAATCGATGGGTGATCTTGTCCCAGAGGGGAAGTGAAGGGAGCCCAGAGGGGGACCTGGGCTACAGTAGTATATGTATGTATGTATGTGTGTGCATATATATATGTATATGTGTGTGTGTGTGTGTGTATATTTACGTATGTAGAGGTATCTGTATTGTGTTAGCCGAGCTTAATAATCAAAAACGAATAGACGATACCATTCTGTGGCTAACAAAATGCTTTTATTTGTGCAAGCTTTCATGACATGAGTTACATGAGTCCCAAAGGCCATGTCTATAGATACTGCGCTATATGAATGCACACACAGCTGTTTCCTGCACATACAGTGGCGGCCGATCTGAGTCTTCAGCGGCCACCACCGCAATGTGCGAGCAGACGCGGCTGGTTTGTGTTTTTGCCGACGTGTGGCGCGCGTCACTGATGCGCGGTCACGTGTGCCAGGGTGCGTGCGCGCGTGGCGCGCTTGCCAGGGTTCCCCGAAGGTGATGGTGGGGTAAGGGGGGATGTGGAGGACCCGGAGAAGCAGAGGGGGACCCGGAGAAGCAGAGGCGGAGGTCGCGAGGGGAGGGGAACGAGGGGAAGGATGCGGGGAAGATGTGGCTGGCGTGCGGCCAAGTTCGGCGCCAGCCCGAAAAAAGCCACGGGACAAGACGGGTAAGTGTGAGACTGAAGCTGCCCGCAGCAGTACAAATACACAATCTAATTCTATCCCTATAGACCAATAGGGACCACATAGTATCACACACTAATAGTAATGCAACACCCTCTTATATGTCTATACCTACCCCCACCACTATATGCACGTCGACTCCACACACACCGTTTGTAAAGCACTGTGGATGTGGATGTCTCTGTGGGCGCTTTACAAATTTATATTTACACACACACACACTCGTACATCACTTACATTCAGGGACCATTTAACAACCTCAAGTCATAAAACGCATAGTGCACAGGGGGAGGAATGAGCTTCAATCACAGATCACATTCCAGTATGCACTGTTTTAAAGTAAAAACCCTTTTTTGGCTTCATTCATTGTAACATCGCCGGAAGAAGAGATCAGTGCATCTCAAAAGCTCGCACAAATAAAAGCATTTTGTTAGCCACAAAACGGTATCATCTATTCGTTTTTGAATATATATATATATATATATATATATATCAGAAACAGGGAACGCACAAAACAAAATAAAGGTAAAGGAAGGGTGCATACTGTCCAAAAAGATTTTTGCATATAGTAGTGCCTGTCCCTTTTCTCATATATATATATGAGAAAAGGGACAGGCACTCCTATACAGGCATACCCCGCATTAACGTACGCAATGGGACCAGAGCATGTATGTAAAGCGAAAAAGTACTTAAAGTGAAGCACTACCTTTTTCCCACTTATCGATGCATGTACTGTACAGCAATCATCATATATGTGCATACAGTGGCGACACACTTTATTCTCGCTCGGCTAGTCCCGCGAATTTGGGTATACTCCAGTGTATTGAGGTTTGTAATCATTTTCTGCCGGAGTGTATAGCGTTATTTTCCCGGCAGGGATTGAAGCATTTTATTCCGGCTGGCTGCAATACTGCAATGCCGTATAAAAACACATGGGGGCGCTTGCGAGCTGTTCTCTTTGAAGCCGTCCCCTATAATGAATTGTAATGCAGTATATATACTGTATATATATATATATATATATACTGTATAACAACAGCCCCTATAACCCCTAACATACAGTACTGTACACATACAGTACTGTACTGTATATACACATACACTGGCGACACACTTTATTCGAGCTTGGCTAGTCCCACGAATTCGGGTATACCCGGGTGTATTGAGGTTTGTGACGGTTTTCTGCCCGAGTGCATTGAGTTATTTTCCAAGCAGGGATTGAAGCATTTTATTCCTGCTGGCTGCAATACTGCACAGTATATATATATATACTGCATTACAATTCATGAATTTATGCCATCTGGAAGACACGCGAAGCATTGCAGCCTATTAAATCATAATCATTATTATTTAACAGATCAGCCGCCCATCAGCCAGGCATGAACCCAGGCTGGGAAGGCAAATGCAACAGGGCTTGTCAGAGGTGAGGAGTGGCGCATTCCAGGTATCTGCCAGGTACATACCGGGTATTTGCTCGAATAAAGTGTGTCGGTGCAGTACATAAATGATACTATGGGCCGGCAGGGACGAGATGTGTTTGCAGCAGAGAGAGATCCGCTGATCTCTCTCTGCGCAAACATCGGCACATTAAAAATTATTTTAAATACATTTTATTTATAGTGTAGATGTGCAGGGGGTCTCGGGAGCTGAACCGCACTGGTTTCAGGTCCGGGGACCCCCTGCTCCCCGAGATACAGACCCCTTTATGAGGTGCCGGTATCCCTCTGCGTTTAAAGGTCCCGATCACGTGATCGTGGCCTGTTAAACCAAGCAGAGGGATACCGGCACCCCCAAAATGGGCCTTTATATCGGGGAGCAGGGGGTCCCCGGACCTGAAACCAAAACATTTCTGCTCTGGAGACCCTCTGCACATGTACAGTATAAATAAAACACATATATAAATAAACACTCGTTCTTTACCTTAGCGTCTATGCGCTATGGTAAACAAGCAGCATTTCTGTATTTTTAATAATATTGTACAGTGAGCAGGGGGTTCCCTGAGCCAGAAATCTAAACTCAGGGGGCCCCCTGCTCCTGCTCAATATTATTAAAAATACAGAAATGCTGCTTCATTACCATAGCGTATAGCCGCTAAGGCAATGAAGGGGTTAACCCACCGTGCCCGATTTATTGTGGGTAGCGGGGGTGGGTGAAGGGGGTATTTGGCCCTTGGTGTGAGTTTAGGACTTGCGGGGGGGTTGGGGGTGCACTTAACCCCTTCACGACCGTAGCAGTTAATTCCGCTAAGGGGTTAACAACTCCCTCGACCCCCCCCCCACAAGCCCAAAACAACCACCGTTGGGGCTAATACCCTTCACCCACCCCCACTACCCACAATAAAAAATAATCACACACAGCATCCCCGCAATAAATAAATAAATAAATAAATACAAATAAATACATTTGAAATACATTTTTATTCCTAGTGTAGCTGTGCAGGGGGTCTCGATCACGTGACCGCGGCCTGTTAAACCAAGCAGAGGGATACCGGCACCCCCAAAAGGGGCCTGTATCTCGGGGGGCAGGGGGTCCCCGGACCTGAAACCAAAACGTTTCTGCTCCGGAGACCCTCTGCACATGTACAGTATGAATAAAACACATATATAAATAAACACTCGTTCTTTACCTTAGCGGCTATGCGCTATGGTAAAGAAGCAGCATTTCTGTATTTTTAATAATATTGTGCAGGAGCAGGGGGCCCCCTGAGCATTAATTTCTGGCTCAGGGAACCCCCTGCTCACTGTACAATATTATTAAAAATACAGAAATGCTGCTTCGTTACCATAGCGCATAGCCGCTAAGGTAAAGAATGATTCTTTATTGATGTGTGTGTTTTATTCATACTGTAGATGTGCAGAGGGTTTCCGGAGCAGAAACGTTTTGGTTTCAGGTCCGGGGACCCCCTGCCCCCCGAGATACAGGCCCCTGTTGGGGGTGCCGGTATCCCTCTGCTTGGTTTAACAGGCCGCGGTCACGTGATCGGGGACTTTAACACAGAGGGATACCGGCACCTCATAAAGGGGTCTGTATCTCGGGGGGCAGGGGGTCCCCGGACCTGAAACCAACGCGGTTCAGCTCCCGAGAACCCCTGCACATCTACACTAGGAATAAAAATGTATTTCAAATGTATTTATTTGTATTTATTTGTATTTATTTATTGCGGGGATGCTGTGTGTGATTATTTTTTATTGTGGGTAGTGGGGGTGGGTGAAGGGGGTATTAGCCCCAACGGTGGTTGTTTTGGGCTTGCGAGGGGGGGGTCGCGGGAGTGGTTAACCCCTTCATGACCGTAGCGGTATTAACTGCTACGGTCGGGAAGGGGTTAAGTGCACCCGTAACCCCCCCCGCAAGTCCTAAACTCACACCAAGGGCCAAATACCCCCTTCACCCACCCCCGCTACCCACAATAAAGCGGGCACGGTGGGTTAACCCCTTCATTGCCTTAGCGGCTATACGCTATGGTAATGAAGCAGCATTTCTGTACTTTTAATAATATTGTGCAGGAGCAGGGGGCCCCCTGAGTTTAGATTTCTGGCTCAGAGAACCCCCTGCTCACTGTACAATATTATTAAAAATACAGAAATGCTGCTTCGTTACCATAGCACATAGCCGCTAAGGTAAAGAACGAGTGTTTATTTATATATGTGTTTATTTATTGTGCAGAGGGTCTCCGGAGCAGAACCACTGTGGTTTCAGGTCCGGGGACTCCCTGCCTCCCGAGATACAGGCCCCTTTTGGGGGTGCTGGTATCCCTCTGCTTTGTTTACAGGTCGCGGACACGTGATCGGGACCTTTAAACACAGAGGGATACCGGCACCACATAAAGGGGTCTGTATCTCGGGGAGCAGGGGGTCCCCCGACCTGAAACCAACACGGTTCAGCTTCCGAGACCCCCTGCACATCTACACTAGGAATAAAAATGTATTTCAAAAAAGTTTTAATGTGCCGCTGTTTGCGCTGAGAGAGAGCAGCGGATCTCTCTCTGCTGCAAACACATCTCGCCCCCGCCGGCCCATAGTATCATTTACTGTATGTACTGTACAGTATGTGCATATACAGTACTGTATACAGAACATGTAGAATAAATGCATAGTTTTATTTTTTCGGGTTTATTACAAAGTATACTGTACGGCCGGAAAACATCAGCATACAGTACAGCACAATATTATCCATCGAAATCACCCCATTAGCCATTTTCTTTTTTGAGGAAAAACAAAATGAAAAGTTTTAATGTACAGTAATGGTCAGCCCCCTAAAGAAGTACCCAGCCAGCCAGCCCCACCAAAATAATACGGCAACAATACAGTACTCACCATACTATTTCCCATTCAGCTGGCGCCGGCACCGGTCCACTGCCAGTACAGCTTTCTTCATCATCCACGTCGATAGTTTGCAGCGGGACTAGCCCACCTGTAGTCAGCAGGTGAGGCTGGAAATCGCTTAGGTACATGCAAGCTTCATCAAAACTGGCCGCGAAATCCGACTCTGCCTCAGGATCAGGCTCGGGCTCAGGGTTGTCACTGATGGTGGGTCCGTTATCGGAAGCCGGTGCCGCTGCCGGTGCTGGTGCATTGCTTGGCAGGGACTGTCGTTTTTTAGTTGTTTTTAACACGACCCTTCGCCTTTTGCCGCCTCCATGATCATAGATACGGGAAAAACCCTGTGACACTATTCAATACCCTCTAACAAATTGGGGCTCAATACGGTGAAAACAGGGGTCACTACATAACCTTTTCCTTACTGCACGCTACCACAAATGAGGAGTTGGCGAAAATTTGTAAAAGTCATAGTTTTCGATAAAATACTGATAAATTTGAACAACTGTTGCCATCTTATCCTCTGTTGCATTAATCGCGGCCCATATCAAATAAGCATAACTTCTGTCAGGTTTTTGGAAAACGGGCTGCACTTGAACACTCATGGCGAGTTGGTCTCTGGGGAATACTGTACTGTAAGCGAAACTGGTCTTTGTATTTCTTTAATATGAAAAGCCTAAATTGATAAATTTTTGCAACTCAGTCTCAAGGCCAAGTTACAATAGAACACTGTGGTACAGTATCTTTTTTAAACGAAACACCTGCAAGCCCACACATTACTGATTCGGCGCTTTACAAGTCAGGAATTTATGCCATCTGGCGGACACGCAAAGCATTGCAGCCTATTAAATCCTGATCATTATCATTTAACACATCAGCCGCCCGTCAGCCAGGCATGACCCGCGGCTGGGAAGGCAAACGCAACGCGGCATGCCAGAGGTGAGCAGCGGCGCATTCCAGGTATCTGCCAGGTACAAACTGGGCATTTGCTCGAATAAAGTGTGTCGCAGATGTAACTGATGTAAATAACGCCATTGTAACAGGCTCTATAGTCTCCCTGCTTGCGCACAGCTTTGGTACATGTAGGGAGCCGGTATTGCTGTTCGGGACGTGATGACAGGCGCATGCGTGAGCTGCTGTTTGCCTATTTGGCAATATGTACTTATTCGCGAGTGTACTTAAAGTGAGTGTACTTAAAGCGGGGTATGCCTGTATGCAAAAATCTTTTTGGAAAGTATGCACCCACCCTTTACCTTTATTTTGTTTTGTGCATTCCCTGTTTCTGATATATATATAATATATATATATGCAGTGCTTGACAAATCACCCAAAAATCTACTTTCCGAACCAAAAAATCTACTCGCCACCTAGTCCCGCCCCCAACCCCGCCCTAGTCCCGCCCCCAGCCCCACCCCCAGCCCTGCCCCCAGCCCCGCCCACAGCCCCACCCGCAGCCCCTCCCCCAGCCCCACCCGCAGCCCCGCCCCCAACCCCCCTTTTAAAAAAAACATAAATAAAATAAATTCCTAGTTAGAACATTGGTTCTTGACATAAGTTTATTTATTGTATTACATTATACTACAATTAGTCCTTGGTGTGTGTGTGTATGTGTGTGTGTGTGTGTGTGTGTGTGTGTGTGCGTGCATGCATGCATGCGTGTGTGTGTGTGTTGGATCTAGAAAAAAAAGCCAGATGTGAATGACAAGTTTCCTGCACCCCTTAACCAGTGTCTGGATGCCCCCGCTTCACAATATTTAAAGCAGCAATCCCACCTGGGATCTTACCTGATCCGCAGTCCCTCAATGTCCAGGTACCTTCATTCCCGCAATCTTATACATGGGAGGGGAGGTGTTCCCTACCTGTCTTCTGGGTTAGGGTGGGTTCCGATGTTTCCTGGAAGAAAGCAGTATAAGTTATTTCGGTGTAGTATAGGGCAGTTAAGATATACAGTGTAAATAAGATATCCAGATCCAGAGTGTGAGACAGAGAGAGTGTGAGACAGAGAGAGTGTGGGTGACAGACAGAGAGAGTGTGGCTGAGAGATAGAGAGAGGGTGGAGAGACAGGAGAGGGGGGAGAGACAGGAGAGAGGGGAGATGGGAAAGAGAGACAGATGGGGGAGAGACAAGAGAGAGGGGAGAGAGACAGAGAGGGGAGAGAGACAGAGAGGGGAGAGAGACAGTGAGGGGAGAGAGACAGTGAGGGGAAAGAGACAGAGAGGGAAGAGAGACAGAGAGGGGAGAGAGACAGAGAGGGAGAGAGACAGTGAGGGGAGAGAGACAGTGAGGGGAGAGAGACCGAGGGGGGAGAGAGACAGGGAGGGGAGAGAGATAGGGAGGGGAGAGAGACAGGGAGGGGAGAGAGACAGAGAGGGAAGAGAGACAGAGAGGGGAGAGACAGGAAAGACAGAGAGGAGAGATAGAGAGAGGAGAGAGGGGGCGAACTGACTGATGGGGGTGAACTGGGTGGGGAGATGGTGACTGACTGGGTGACTTTGACTGACTATGTGGGGGGGTGACTGATGGGGGGTACCTCTGGTGTCCTACCCACACACACACACACACACACACTCTCTCCCATATATATATACATACATACACACGCACACACACACTCCCCCATATACACACTCACTCCCCCATATACACACTCACTCCCCCATATACACACTCACTCCCCCATATACACACGCATGCACACACACTCCCCCATATACACACGCACGCACACACACTCCCCCATATACACATGCACGCACACACACTCCCCCATATACACACGCACACACACTCCCATATACACACGCACGCACACACACTCCCATATACACACGCACGCGCACACACTCCCATATACACACACACACTCTCCCATATACACACACACCCATCCATATACACACACACACTCCTATATACACACACAACCACACTCCCATATACACACACACACATTCCCATATACACACACACTCACTCACTCTCCCATACACACACACACACACACACACACACACACACACACACACACACACACACACACACACACACACACACACACACTCCCATATACACACACACACACACACACACTCCCATATACACACACACCCACACACTCCCATATACACACACACACTCACTCTCCCATACACACATACGCGCAGGCAGCGGGAGCGCCGGGGACAGGGGGGGGGGGGAAGAAAACCCCTGTTACCACCTCCAGGCAGGCAGCGGATCGCTGGGGACATGGGGGAAGAAACCCCCCCCCCCCCGCTACCACCTCCAGGCAGGCAGCGGGAGCGCCGGGGACGTGGGGTGAAGAAACCCCCCGCTACCATTGCATGGCAGGCAGCGGGAGCGCCAGGGACGTGGGGGGAAGAAACCCCCCCCGCTACCACCGCACGGCAGGCAGCGGGAACTCCGTGGACGTGGGGGGAAGGGGGAAGAACCCCCCCTACCATCTCCAGGCAGGCAGCGGGAGCGCCGGGGACGTGGGGTGAAGAAACCCCCGCTACCACCGCATGACAGGCAGCGGGAGTGCCGGGGATGTGGGGAAAGAAACCCCCCCTCCGCTACCACCTCCAGGCAGCCCGCAGGAGCGCCAGGGACATGGGGTGAAGAAGAAACCCCCGCAACCACCGCATGGCAGGCAGCGGGAGCGCCGGGGACGTGGGGTGAAGAAGAAACCCCCCAGCTACCACCTCCCGCCACGCAGGGGAGTACTTAACTGTTGAAGATGGAAGGAAAGGGAGGCGGATTCGCTTGCGTGGCCTTATATAGAGCCTGGCTGAAAAAAAATTTGGCGGCCAAATCAGGTTGCTGGATTAAATTTTTTTTTTTTTTACACAATTCACCAAACCGCAAGCACTAGGCGGGCGTTGTCGCCACGGAGGCAAATCCAGTTGCCCCTGGCGACCGGGCGACCGGATTTGTCGAGCGCTGTATATATGAGAAAAGGGACAGACACTCCCATATGCAAAAATCTTTTTGGACAGTATGCACCCTCCCTTTACCTTTATTTTGTTTTCTGCATTCCCTGTTTCTGATATATAATATATATTAGGCCTTATATAGTATAGTATATATAAATAGTATATATTAGACCTTAATACCATTTTTTTATTTTTTTTATTTTGGAGTGCACCAGGCATCATTTTATATATATATATATAATATATATATATATATATATTATATATATATATATATATATATATATATATATATATACACACACACACCTTTTGTAAAGCACTGAATACACTGTGGGCACTTTATATATTAAGATTCAAACACACACACACACGCATAATCTAACATCACAAGCATTCAGGGACCATCTAACAACTTAAGTCATAATTCGCATACTGCACAGGGGGAGGCATAGGCTTCACTCACAGATAATATTCCTAGCTGCTCCGTTTCAAAGTAAGATTATTTTATTTTGCTTAATTAATGTTAACATGTATGTATGTCTTTATTTTTTAGCGCCATTAATATAAATGGCACTTCACAGTAGTAATACATGTGACATCATATAAATAACAAATAATACAAATAACAGATCATGGGAATAAGTGCTTCACATATAAAAGTAACATTTCAGAAGAAGAGTCCCTGCTCCGAAGAGCTTACAATCTAATTGGTAGGTAGGAAGAACATACAGAGACAGTGGGAGGGCAGTCTGGTAAGTGCGTCTGCAGGGGGGCAAGCTTTATGTATCATGAGTGTAGTATTTGCCATGTGCTACTCATATGCTTCTTTAAGCAAGTGTCTTAAGGGGGTCGCAAAGGTAGATAGAGAGGGTGTTAGTCAGGTATTGAGGGGAAGGGTATTCCAGAGGTGTGGGGCAGTCAGTGAGAAAGGTTTAAGGCAGGAGATGGATTTATATACAGGCCTCCTTGAGCGGAATGCAAGAGTCGGTATGGTGCATAGCGAGAAATTAGTGCTGAGATGTAAGGAGGGGCTTGTAGGGCTGAGATGTAAGGAGGGGCAGAAGAGTTCAAAGCTTTAAACGTGAGGAGGAGAATTGAGTTGCGAAATGTGGGATTTGATCAGAAGCCAGGAGAGGGATTTCAGGAGTTGAGACACGGAGACAGATTTAGGAAAGAGTAGAGTGACTCTTTCTTAACATTGCCCGAAGAAGTGATCAGTGTATCTCGAAAGCTTGCATAATTAAAAGCATTTTGTTAGCAACAGAATGGTATTGTCTATTTGTTTTTGATGATAGATAGATAGATAGATAGATAGATAGATAGATAGATAGATAGATAGATAGATAGATAGATTTTTTCATTTTTTTCCCCCATTAAGTCCCTACACAAGAATCAGACTTTGTTACAGCTAAAATTGTCATGATATATGATACACGGATATTAGGAACATTGTATTAGCTTAAATCAGGATTTCTTTTGCCCATGTCTATAATTTGGCCGTTGTCAATACTTGCATCAATTTAACAAGCATTACTAACTGATTACGTTTTTAAAATTCTGCTGAGAAAAATGCCTTCCGTCACATTTTCTTGACAATTTCTTACTGCAAATACTTTAAATAGGGAACAAGTACACATAAGTACACCATTAGTCTACTGGAGTTAAACTTGGTGTTGATACTGGTGGTGTCTATGGTTGAAAATCAGGGTTCAGATGTTTACCGGCCTATGGAAAACTGTTTACAGACAGCTAGGACTTGTAATTGCCATACTGGGCGAGGTAGTGTACTGTGTGAAGCACAAGTGATGACTATACAGTTCTTGTCTCAGCAGGGTTAATGATGATTATTGACTGACTTAACACAATGACAGGGAGGAGGAAGATCCAGAACAAAAGGCCTAAACCTCAGAGGCCTAAATCCACAAAAGGGTGCTAAGTTTTAGCACACCTTTACTCCCAATAAATGCAGTAAAGAATTTGAATGAGAAAAACAAATGTTTTTTTTAAAAACAACCAACATCCATTTTGCTCAGCACAGCTTCTTCCGAGTTGCATCACATACGCATTGCTAGGTATCCTCCCTCACTAATAGATATGTACAGTACAAAGCTTTCCAAAATGCAGCCCCAAACATTTTTGAGAACCATTTTGCCAATGCTCAAAGCACTAATAGTGTTAAGATATGAAACTTAGATTTTGCAATACAAAAACACAGTGAGCGAAAAATGGTATACTGTGCCCTATTCATATTCTCACCATTAGGCAAATCAACTGATTTTAGAGGATTTAGCACCTTATGCCAAATTGCAATGCACATTGGTTAATGCTTGACAAATCTCTTGCGAGCTCTCACTAGGCCACAAAATGTTTTGTCTCTAGAAAAGGACAGATGTTGCAGGTTTGCAAACTTGTGTTAAAGTTTTGGACATCTCTACTAACACTGTTCAACACAAGGGAGAATCAATCAATTATACTATCTTATACAACGTACAGTATATATATACAGTATATATATATATATATATATATATATATATATATATATATATATATATATATATAATATACATACATATATATATATACATACATATATATATATATTTTTTGATATATATATATCTCAAACCGTTGTATGTGTGTTTGTCTGTCCGTCCTGTGTCTCCCTGTGTCTAGGGGCAATCACATTGGACCTTTGGCCCGTCACTCCGCCTCAGGCCAATGAGAGGGCCCGCCCGCCCCCGCACACCTCTAATTGGCCGGTGTGGTCACACACACACTCACTCACTATCACACTGCGTTTTCCTCTTCAAGATGGCCTACCACACGATGTGCAGCAGCCCAGGTAAGACAGTAAACCCTGCGCCTCACACCCCTCCCGCAGGCGTGCCGCCTCACATCTTACACCCTGCGCCTCACACCTTACACCCTGCGCCTCACACCCCTCCTGCCTCACACCTTAAACCCCTGCCTCACACCTTAAACCCCTGCCACAGAACACACCGGCGTGTCCTGCCTCAACCACCCAGGAACAAGCGGCAGAGCAGCCGGCCGGGGGAGCGCAGCCATTACCTCGCGCCTCAGGCCAGGACCACACATGACACTTCCTGCCGCCGCCTGCACGCGCCTCCATTGGCCGACGACCCATCGGGGGACTAAGCGGCCGGCGGGGGGGGGAAGCAGCCAAGCCATCGGGGAATGGGGGGGGTTGGAGAGGCCAGAGTCATCGGAGAACAAGCAGGGGGTGGTCATCCACCGAGCCAGCGGGGGGAACGGACGCCCGGATGGGGGGGGCAAGCAGATAAATAAATTATGACAATACATATGCCCCCCTGCTCCCCCCTCCACCTCCCCCCTCCTCCCTCTTCCACTCCCTTTCACCCTCCCACTCCCTCCCCCCCCTCCAACCTCCCCCCTCCCCTCCTTCTCCCCACCCCCTCACTCCCTCCCCTCCTCCACTCCCTCCCCCCCTCCACTCCCTCCCCCCCTCCACTAACCTCCCCCCCTCCATACCTCCCCTCCCACCCCTCCACCCTCCATCCCCCCTCCACTCCCTCCCCCCCTCCACTCCCTCCCCCCTCCACTCCCCCCTCACTCCCCCCCTCCACCCTCCACTAACACCCATTCCACCCTCCACTCTCCCCCTCCACCCTCCACTCCCCCCCTCCACCCTCCACTCCCCCTACACCCTCCACTCCCCCCTACACTCCCCCCTCCACCTCCCACTCCCCTCCACCCTCCACTCCCCCTCCACCCTCCACTCCCCCCTCCACCCTCCACTCCCCCCCTCCACTCCCCACTCCCCCCTCCACTCCCTCCCTCACCCTCCACTCCTCCACTCCCCTCCCCTCCACTGACAGACAGCACTCAAAACCAACACGCCACCCGCCACCTCACACCCTAGCAGGACCCCACTCACAGACAGCACTCACAACCCACGCGCCACCCGCCGCCTCACACCCCTAGCTGGACCCCCACTCAGAGACAGCACTCACAACCCACACGTCACCCGCCGCCTCACACCCTAGCAGGACACCCACTCACAAACAGCACTCACAACCCATGCGCCACTTGACGCCTCACACCCTAGCAGGACCCCCACTCACAGACAGCACTCACAACCTATGCGCCACCCCGCCGCCTCATACCCTAGCAGAACCCCCACTCACAGACAGCACTCACAACCCACGCGTCACCCACCGTATCACGCCTAGAAGGACACATTCATCCCATTTTTACATCTCTTATGTCACCAAAATATACATTGTACTGTGGTGTCTTTACAATAAACCATTTTTAAACAACAACATCGTATTACATTTTATTCCATCTTTCTTTTCAACATTATTATCCAACCTTTACAACAAATAGTCACCTATTGTTCCACGATTTATAAATAATACTGCCTATTTCGTATTTACATCCCGGGCAACGCCGGGTATATAAACTAGTATATAAATATATATATATATATATATATATATATATATATATATATATATATATATATATATATATAATCAAAAATGAATAGACAATACCATTCTGTGGCTAACTAAATGCTTTTATTTGTGCGAGCTTTCGAGATACACTGATTTCTTCTTCTGGAAGAAGAAATCAGTGTATCTTGAAAGCTTGCACAAATAAAAGCATTTAGTTAGCCAGAGAACGGTATCATCTATTCATTTTTGATTATTGAAGCTCGTCTAACACGGTACTGATATATACTATATATGTATATAAATATATATATATATATATATATATATATATATATATATATATATATATATATATATATACAGTAGAGGCAGCGATTATTCTAACAAAAACCAGTGGCAATTCCCCAAAAGATCCAGGTACACCCAGGTACATTCTGAATACATTTCCTTAAACTAGCCCCAGCATTTTTGCATTGATTAATGGCCTATCAGATTAACAGCAGGGGTCCCTGGCAGTTTCATTCAAACTGAATTGGACTGCCAGGGATCCCTGCTGTGTTAATCCTATGGGTCGCTAGTCAATGCAGAAATGCCTTAAACGTTCCTCAAACTAGCCCAGAACATACCCAGCACATACCCTGAATGTAACCTGGCTAGTTTAAGGCAAATGTTAGAATAAGCGTTGCCTCTACTGTATATATATATATACAGTGTTCGACAAACCTATACATTTGCTCGCCCCGGGCGAGTGGATTTAACCCCCGGGCGAGTAAATATTGGCCCAAGCAGCACACGTTTGGTACTAGGTGGCGAGTAGATTTTTTTGTGTAGCGAGTAGATTTTTTGGTGATTTGTCAACCACTGTATATATATATATATATATATATATATATATATATATATATATATATATATATATATATATATATATATATATATATATATATCTATATCTATATATATATATGTATATATATATATATATATAGATATAGATATATATATATATATATATATCTATATCTATATATATATATATATATATATAAAATAATCTGTATAGAAAAACAAAAAAGAAAAGTGCCCGATCCTAGTGCAATATGTTTAAAAATATATGTAAATTTAATGTCCCAGATAACAAATGAACACTCACAAACAAACGTTAAAAACAGGCATATTATGAGTATATACTCATGCTCCAACGATCGGTGACTGTGTCTTTGCTGGTCATCAAAACTGCACACCATGAGTCTCTCACACCAAACAGGAAATTGCGATGTTAGTCCTCTGTATAGGTATCCTCCAGCAACACACCACAAACGTATGTGGTTCCGGCTGGGGAATTAATTCTGTGTGGCTCCAATGGAAATCAGTGCAAGTCTCTGACAGTCTGTCGCGAGCAGCGCCAAGATAGGGAAATCAAGTATAGTCCAATCCTACGCGTTTCATCAGATAAACTGACTTCATCAGGGCAAGGAACTTTGGTTAAAAAACATGAATGTTTGCTGCATGTGTGCACATAAATCTTCCTAAACTCTTGCACAAAATTGTTTTTTTAAGACATTTTTGAACACATTCACAAATCTTTACTTATCAATATATTTAAACATTTATTCAGTACCTGTAAGGTTTTAAAGAATAACTTTTTTATATGTTCAATCGTCTTTTTTTTTTTTTTTAAATATTTTATATTTGTCACGTACAACACACCTGTGAGCACGTGACCTGCATATGGGACAAGGGTTAATACTCCACTCACAAGCAGTCCCACTTTTCACCTTCGAAAAGGTACCTCAAATGAGTAACATCTCCTCTAAATCCATCCTCATATACCACCTGTCACAAACAGCACACAAGTGGGAACGTGACTTAGATACAGTATGCAATCAAGGTTAATACACACGGGTACTCTAGCCAACTCACCTTTAACCTGCATAAGGTAGCTCTGATGAGTTAATATTAACCCCTTACTCAATTGCAATCAAAGCTATCTCGCTTCCACCACCCGAGATACATTATGCAAATAAAAATAAGATGTAAAATTAATATATTTGCCAGGGTCTCAGGTCCCTGTTTATTAGAGAAAAAACTATGCACTTTAACACAAAAAAATCCATTGTAGCAAAATGCGTAAAAAAATATAAATATTCTCTCCAGTGTGCAACAGTTCATTCAAAGCTCAAAGCATCACTTATTAAATGTTTTAATATATAAAAATACAGTGCTTAGATTACAGAAAAGGGATTACAAGAACATACAATTACAATAAATGCAGAACAGTTTTTCAAAATAAAAAGGATAAACGTTAACAGAAAACTCTATACATTACCATGCCATAGGTTTTCCCACAGAGATCACGTGTTTGGTCCTAACACACCTCTGTTGAAATATAAATACCTAATACATTGATATTACGTAAATACATTCTTTTTCCCAATGGAAAAAATATAAATCCACCAGTCATAATCCACCTGTGAGATTAACAGTTTATGACAGAGTAAAAAAACAATTACAAACGACGTTAAACTTCTCTTCAATATCTGAACACCCTCTTAACTTTCCTTAACTAATTATACACAAACACGTGAGTCACATCAATACATTCAAGTACTTATCGCGGATGTGACAAGACTAAGCATGACCGTTTTACCCCTAAATCTGAGCGACAAATGAATATCTGTCCACCAGTACCTGTTAAACATGCAGTGTGTGATGTCAGAACATGGCATTCTTTTACACAAGTACAGATTTGTAACTCTTATTATGCAGAGATGACATCACATGATATTCTCATTTTTAATATAGTCACTCTTATGTTGAATACTTTCTTAGCCATGAAATCTGAACTGTGCGGATCAGTCCAGAGAATGCCTTTGAAGCTAGCTCTAAAAAGATCATGTTTAGAAAGTTGTCAAAAAGGCCATATTTATTCCCAGCTCTGTCAAAAAATATGTTCTTATTTCTAAAATCAATCAGTTTTTAAAACTGAGCCTGCCTAAGGTGTTACCAGGCCATAAACCATTGCTTTGTATTTTTAGCACCCAACTTCAATCAAGCAACTTTGAAGCGCCCACTGATTCATGACATGTCATAAACCCCAAATATTGTATTTTTAAACTCAACTGATTGCACCATTAAACCCTGAAGTACCAGATGGATTAAAACCCTGAAGTATAGATGCTAAAACTCTGACTCAGGCCCTCATTCTCTCCCGTCTTGATTACTGTAACCTCCTGCTGTCCAGCCCTCCTGCCTCTCACCTGTCTCCCCTACAATCTATCATAAACGCTGCTGCCAGAATCACTCTACTCTTTCCTAAATCTGTCTCCACGTCTCCCCTCCTGAAATCCCTCTCCTGGCTTACGATCAAATCCCGCATCACAAACTCAATTCTCCTCCTCACTTTTAAAGCTTTACACTCTTCTGCCCCTCCTTACCTCTCAGCCCTAATTTCTCGTTATGCACCATCCCGACTCTTGCGTTCTTCTCAAGGATGTCTTCTTTCTACCCCCTTTGTATCTAAAGTCCTCTCCCGCCTTAAACCTTTCTCACTTACTGCCCCGCACCTCTGGAATGCCCTTCCCCTCAATACCCGACTAGCACCCTCTCTATCCACCTTTAAGACCCACCTTAAGATACACTTGCTTAAAGAAGCATATGAATAGCACTGTGGATTATACTTGTCACATGATACATATAGCTTGGCCCCCTGCAGACGCACTTACCAGAATTCCCTCCTATGTCTTTGTACGTTCTCCCTACCTACCAATTCGACTGTAAGCTCCCTGGGGCAGGGACTCCTTTTCCTTAATGTTACTTTTGTGTCTGAAGCACTTATTCCCATGACCTGTTATTTATATTATCTGTTATTTATTTGATTACCACGTGTATTACTACTGTGAAGCGCTATGCACATTAATGGCGCTATATAAATAAAGACATACAATACAAAATACATAATATATCATGATTTTATCATAACAATATTAATATAATTTGGTTCATTCTAATTTGTGATAGTGACATTAAGAGAGGGGAATTTGTAAAAAAAAGAAAAAAAAAGTCTTATACTGTGTTGTATCTTTTGTTGAAACACTAGGAGTGGAGGACAAAGGTGTAGGATGTCTATTTACTGAGGCTTAGTGCAAAATGGGCATAATAATGTACTTTTTCTAGAAAATGATGGTTTACTGAAATTTGCAACTTGATAACCTAGTAAACTTTCAAGCCCTTTTCGCTCTCATATTTAGCATGGTGGTAGTTTCTCAAAGTAACTATGAGGGAGGCAATACTACAGTACCTTAAAAGCAGGTGGTATAATGATGACCTCACAAGTGAAGTGGTAATGTTTTGTGATTTTTCTACTAGACTGATATGGTAAGTGGTATTCCCTTGTGTGTATGTTTTTTTTAATTAACAGGCAAGGTCACTGGTTATACGTGTGTTTCAATTAAAGCAGTGACTCTTTTCATCAACACTTTTCATTAAGACTTGGCTGGGTGTCTAGATTTACATACCAATTGTAATGGATTAATTTATTGTGTGGAATGATTACGGGGTATATGCTGTGGATCAAATCAGTCATATGAACTCCAGTCTCAGCAAATGTTTTTATTAGGTGATATGTTCTTTCTAGTGACAGAAGTTGTGTTGTCCTTGAAAACTGCATTGCAGGATGTCTTTAATTGTATGTTAAAAGAATGAGAAATATTTACTCAGTATTTAAGTAATAGATGCCAACATCAGACCTTTCAGTTAGGTTCATCTGATTTAAAAGAATAAATAAATATCAAATTGTGTTACATCTCAGCAATCAGATGGAAACATGTATGTGAAAAAAAAATCAAAACAGATTTGTATAATTTTTTTAAAATGCTACCTCCAATTCATTGGGAGAGGTAAATGCATTTCTTTAAAACGATCAGCTGCAAGTTAAGTTTCTCTTCCTGTCACTTTTGCTAAACATAGACAAGGAAGCAACTTCAATTCTGTCAGAGCTTGTTACCTTCATTGTCAACCAGTCGGGATAACATGGATTTTAAAAATGCACATATCCATTTCAAAACCATTTCCAGTATCAAAACATACTGTATGAAACATAAACTGTACATGTTGATAAATAATGATTCGTAGAACAGACATTTCATAAAGAGATGAGCACAGCATTGCATTTTTGAATCACCTTCATTGTTCAATGATCACAGCAGGGATTTTGAAAAGTTTTGAATGTCAGGAAAATATTGGGACATGCCACGAAAAATGGACAGTTTTATGCATGATTGCTTCCAGTTGCTAATGTATTAAATGGATCTCCATTTAGTAGATAATGGGAACACAATGAAATAGTCAAATCTACAATTTACTTGTTATTCATTTTTGCTAAGTGCATATTGTATTTAAACAATAGGAAATCCAGACAGTACTTCCATAGTTAATCTAAATGCTAAAACTGGTATTTATTGTGCAGGAGGCTGTGGAGGAACTATTTCTCATTTTGCACCTCTAAAACAGCTTATGCATTTGAATATAGCTCAATATCGGCATATTTTTATTTCTCTGCCCACAGTGGTATAGCTGTTAAAAAATGAATGCATGACCTACACAGGTAAATGTACTCCAGCTTTGTAATAAAGACACTTACTATAACACAATAACAAACAAAAATGTAGTGTTTTTAAATCTGTCCCTTTAAGCCAGAGACAATGAGATGCTGGCCAGGGAGGATGCAGTAGAATTCAGGCTAGAATTAGAATTACCCAGGAGGACCCTGGAAGAAGTGACTTGAGTCTGGAGGAAATTATTTGGTTTGAACTGTTCCTGGCCTCCTCTACTGTATGTTAAACAGACCACTTCCCCCTCTCTGAAAGAAAGCTGCTGCATTGCGGGGTATTGAACCTGTCAGATAGAGATGGACAAATATGTCAAAATTTGAGTTGCAAATTCTTCATTGGTTTTCAACCAAAATTTGAAGAGTAGAAGTATATTTGAATGCAGTTTAGACACTAACAAATTCGGATGAATGCTCCTAACACTGACATCATTTCTCCTTCGCCCTCCTTTTGCAACAATGTCACAAAATGCACCAACTGATGTTTATATGAAATTTGCGTGCAAATGTGCTAAGCTCCTCCCACTTTTTCACTGTTGTTTCTCACATTGTGTGATTGTGAGGGAAGGGAAAAGGATGTGGGCTGGTGACTCGGTTACAATGGCTAGGTAGGCAGGATATAGGGACTTGGGAGTAGGGACAGGTAGGCAGGCAAAGCAGATGACAAGCATTAAGTGGAACAGAATGGAGAGAGAATTTTATTTTTTTGTTTAATTTTATTTTTATTATGGAGAGTCGTAGCAGGGCAAGGGCAGGAGTGGTTTGCTGATGCCCCTTCTGTGAGGCTGAGGATGGATTTTTCAGGCTCAGTTAGCAATGCAGGTAGACAGCAAGAGCAGCAGTAGATGTGACAGTTGCTTTTTCTGCTATCAGCAGTAGGAGTCAGTAGCAGTAGTACTGTGGCTGCACCCCCTATTGTTGCGTGAATGCCTTGGGAACCTGCTACTTCTACTGCTGTTCAGCCTGTATTAGAGGAACAGGTTATGTCTGAGTTGAGCTTGGGGAGGTAATTATTCCACCTCCTTCAATCTCTCCTTCAATCTCGCTCTTTGGAAGTAGATCTGTCTTAGAGGAAGCCGATAGAACTGAGGATTTGGAGGCTATTGCCTGCTTGTTGGAGAGTAAGTTTCTTACAGGGCCACATTTGTCATCAGCTATTTCCTCTGTGTTAATGACTTCGGGTGATTCTGTCTGTGCAGTGACACAAACTGTTGATGCTACCTGTGCCAAAGCTCATATGTTGTTTGAATAGGTATGAAATAAGGAAATGCAGCAGCATGTGTTGCATGTAGAAGCAGGTGAAGTTGGTGTCAGGGTTGCCAGAATAGGGCCCAGTTGTAGCCTGTCATGGCCCACCATGACAGGTTTTGGATCTGTGTCACTGGATCGGATTTCAGCTGTACCCCTTAGTCTGCAATGCTCTTTCTGCTCTATCTTGGGCAGCGGAAGTATCATGAGGTAGGCATGTGGGGGTTCAGGAGGAAAAACAGCAGGCAGGAAGAGTGGGTATTGTAGGACGGAGTGCTTCCAGCAGTGAGGAGGTTCTGACTGCTGTAAGCACATCTGTGTCAGGTTGTGTGTCAGTCGAGGTTGAAGAGGGTAAGGGTGATATTGGTGGTGGAGTTTGTGGCTGATGAGCTTACAAAGGAGTGTCTTATAGAAGGTGAGGTGGAGGATGGCTGACGTGCCTTTCAAGGACATCATGGTGGTAGTCCTCAAGTAGGCAAGAATTCCCAACTGAGGATCCACCTCGGTTGGGAAATCTTCAAATGGCCCCACCATTGTTTGATGTGTGATTCTGTGGGGGTACACTGTATTCTTTGGGGTCGTGCAGCGGTGCACAGGATCAGGAGTGGATGTGACTGTGTATGACTGCAGCAACATATGCAGAGCAATCACTATGAAAGGTTGCATCAGCAGACTTCTATGTTCTCATGTGTCTTCAGACATGATCCAGCTCCTGGTCACTGTAGATATCAACAACCACCATCCTTCGAAGGAGGCTGTCACCCACACCTTTCTTCCCCAACACACCAGGCCAAGGCTAGATCCACGATCCACCCCTTCTGTGAGAAGTATTTCTGTTGCTTCTCCCCCATGTCCCAGCCTGTGGAACATTTTCCTTCTCCCCCAAATTCCCCATCACCACCCAAAGAGACAATGAGGCCAGGAAGTGAGAGTGAGATGAAGTAAGCTTCAGAGTGGGACAGGGCCCGTGGCTACAGAACTCAATTGTATCTTTTCACATGTCATTCTATAACGGTGCAATGCGTCTAACATGGGCACCTTGTAAGTAGGGTTAAGGTAGTTGATGAGACACAAACATCGGCTTTACCATCCCCAGCAATTCTACTATTTGGAGCAGTGATGGTCAGATTCAGTGTAGTGGCATCCTCACCTTGAAAGCATGGCTCAGTCCCAATTCAATTACTCCGGCCTACTTTTTCTGACTCTCACGTCTTGACCTTGTCCTTAACTGTCAGGATCTGTCACTACACAGAGCATGGAATTATTTGACAGTCATCATGACACTGGTTAGAACTTGGCCATTTCTAAAGTTTGGGGTTGTGTTGTGGTGCACCATAATTTATTTGTGATGGTGCTGGATGTTACACCATCCCTTACTAGTATTCTCATCTCCAACAAGCAAATCCTCATTCTATACTTACAGTATATGGCCTCTTCCCCTGACACAGTTTGAACAGTAATGTTTTTGCTGTTCTGCAGTGTTACTGTTGAAGACAATAACAAAAAAAAGAAAATACAACCCCCCAAATAAAAAAATAATAAAAAAATGTTTGTTGAAAAGTATAATAACAACGTTTAAAAATATATAGTTAATCCTCTTTATAAAAGTATGTTATATTAAAAAGTGTATGGTAGATTTATCATATTTTTCTACTTCAAGGCTATGTTAAATGAAATGAAAAAATGAAAACTAAACCACGTCTCCAATGTTCTGGACATTCCATAGGAAATAAACATAAAAAGGATAGACACAAAGCCAAGACTATACATTTATAACAGAATTTTTTGTGCACATTCTTATACCTATTTTATAAAACCAATTGTTTAAATTGTTTGTAAAAAAATGTTTGTATTAGTTATCTTATAATGTAATACCACATGGTTTTAAACAACAGGTAAAAAAAAACAATCACCAAAAAAAAAACAATAAAAAAGCAAACACCAACAAAACACAAGGAACCAAAAAAATCACATTAACTAAAAAAGCAAACACCAAAAATAAACAAGAATTTAAAAAACAATAAAAAAAAAACACAGGAATTAAACAAACCGATCAACAAAAATACATATGAATTAAATAAAAACAAGCATTTGCTAAAAATTGCATTGCTTTTCACTGTATTTATCTCTAGCCCTAAAGGGGCTTTTTTAAAACACATTGGCAGTCAATGGGCAACCAAAAAAATTAACATGAAAAAAATACAATAAAAATAACCGAAAAAAAAAAAAATTACATACATTCAATGTTTTTCTTACCTTTAGCTGTCTTCACCCTCCGATTCGGGATGTATCTGGAAGCTGTCGAAATGCGTAGGATTCGGCCATTGCAGGTGATGCTGGAGACCCTTTTACTGGATGGGCACTGTCTCCTTCAATTGGTCTGGTGTAGAGAATCAGGGAGCGCAATGCACCGGAAATAGCATGAAAAACAGAACACATAACAATAGTGCAACTCTGTCTGTGTAAAAGGATAACATATACACCCCAAAATAAGTGTGAAAACACCTATACAAAAACACCATGATAGCCTCAAAATCTAAATGCTGCAAATAGCCAAGTTTCTCACAAGAAAAATAATCAGGTGGGAGAGCACACTGTCCACTCAGATTACTCCAGCCAAACGCAGGAAAGAGATAATGAATAGTGGCATGTAACACAGAAATGCAAATGAAAAATATAAACACTTAAATCAGCACACACAAAGAAGTAGACCACTAAAAATGACTTGCAGGAAATGATCTTGGTATATTATCATGCAGAGACACACATGCGGTAAGCAATGAAAACTTACAGGAAAACCATGGGCATGGTATGAAACACACAGGATAGCGTCCGATAGTGGGGTATGGTGATCCAACTTGTGGCTATGTGTTGCAGAGGACTTGCTGCGTCTGCATTTCCTCCACTCTCCACAGTCACAGAACTTCCGGGTACACCTTCTTCCATATGACGGCTCCAAGTATCAGTCGCAGCAGCTCCCTACTACCAGGGATCAAGGCTCGGTTGGGAGCTGCAGCGATTTGAAAATAAATATGTTAAATATATCACAAACTGCAAAACACTTACATATAACAATGGAAATCTCATTCGCAACAAACTGATCGAAAGTTAAAAACGACACATAAAACTAATTATTCCTAAGAAAGCCACGATGTATGAACAGTTATACTGACATCGTGGGTACCATGGAAAGCCAAAAAACCTACTGCGCAGTGAATATTTTATCACTGCCAACTACAGTAGATGTCGAAGTAAATCAACAGGTTGTTGTTGTTGTACAGTGTTGTTTGTTACCAATGATTACCAATTTATTTTAAAATATTTAATTTCTCTGAAATGGTTAAAGCAAATTTTCTGAAAATGTTGTTGAAGTTGTAAAATAAAATATATAATATTTTTTTTATCACTTTGAAAAACAAAATATGAATTCCAAGATAGGTGCTGGACCAATTAGTTTCATACTTCTGGCAAATCTAAGTTAGGAAGGCAAAAATTTACCCTCAAAATTTCATCAGAATAGGTCAAGGCGTGTAGTCTATGGAGAGAGAACACACAAGTATAAAAAAATAAAAATAATAAATATATATATACTGTATAATGTTGAATTCCAGCTTGCGGGCACCTCCATTTTCAGCTGGTGAGGAGGCAGGATATTTTGTTCCTCTAGCCTAGACACTTTAGACATGGCATTACAGGCTGTTTAGGATCGGATAACGTTAGCATACATTTTTCTGGAAACTGAGAAAATACCCTGCACAGTACTACACTGAGCTAGGAAATGAATGACTATTAAATTGGGTATGTGTATAAAACAAGGAATGTGTACTGTATCATGTTGTCTTTTTTCAGTGCTGTAACAAAGTTGGAACCATTGTACTCCACAACAAACCAAACCTCAAGTACCCTGGGAGTTAGCTACCACTCTATAAATCACACTCTGTAATTTTGCTAAAACATTACGAGCTGTGTTGGTCTTTATTTTATTTTTTTCAAAACTCTGCATACACAAATTATCATGTCTACTGAACGTCACACTGACTGTCTTTTTTTCACCCTTTTTTCCACCCTTTTTTGCTGTTTGAAGTATTATTACTACAGTGAGTAAAACACACCCACGGGGGAATAATATATTAGGTTGTCATCACCTCCATGACACCACTCCATATGCCAGTAGTGAGGTGTACTCTACTGAACTCAAACTGTACAAGAGCCTCAACCACTGAAACAAAACCTTGCTGTAAAGTTCGGGAGGCCCTTTGTTAGAGATATACGATCTGCATGGGATGGTCCAACATGGCTTTGCATATTGTCTAATCTTTTTAAACCACTGATATTGTACAAATGTTAAAGGCAACAAGTCTATAGCAAGCATTTTTGGTAACTTTCCATTCAGTAGAGCATCCTTGTTGATGTTGAATTTTTTCACCTTTTCAAACGTTTTACGAACTGTGGGCTGCTGTTGTTGCTTTGGGGTACAAATCTGGCTGCTTATACTTCTAGTGGCAGTAGCACTGACATGTTGTCTGGTTTGCAAAGTACTGAGGCTCCGGCTAACACACAAACCACCATTATTCTCATCACTGCTATTCATAATAATTCCTATTACACCAAGATCATCATCATCATCATCATCATCATCATCATCATCAATATCATCATCCATGTAACTCTGTTGGTGGTGTTCACAATGAAGGTGACCCAATGTCTCCATCTCCCCCTGTGTCTGTACACTATAGCCTGACTGCTAAGCCTCCCTTTGTCTTACCCTTACTATCTAAGGCTCCCTGTACTTTGCATGGGGATGTGTGTCATGTGACCTATTAATACAAAGGTGCCAAAATGGGTAACTTCTCTACCGCTTTTCACAACTGTTCAACATAAGCAGCATTTAGCTGTACTCTGATCATCTGAAAGTTTAAACAAACACCACACAAAAGCTCTTGCATTGAAAATAAGGCCTACAAGATACATAACTGGTAGTTCTGGATATTGTGATCATAGTCATCGATGTTGTGTTAAGTCATCACAACATGAACCATGAGTGGTTAATGATGCTAGTGATGATGTTATATGCTGTAATTGACTGTAACCGAGGGTGATGAGGAGGAGGACGGTAACGTCAATGTACTGTTGATAATGTTTGGTTATGTTAATTAAATAAGGAATATAAAGGCATATTACTGCTTGCAGTGTTCCCTTTACTTGTTGTTGATTCATTTTCACAATCTTTTACAATCACCACCGTATCATCAATTGCATCTGAAGCATTATCACATTCATCACCACCTCCACCACTACCATCACTTAAATCAGAGTCATTTCCAACATCAGTAATATCCTTATCAGAATCCTCCTTCTCAACAAGTGATATTTGATAGAATTAATAAAATCAAGTTCCCCACCTGGTCCTCAGAGTCATCATCCCTTTAACTGTCTCTCTTCTTCATCTGGCTGTCTTAATATTGTAAGGATTCTGCTCGATCCTTGCTGGGTTTGCTGTGGTTCGGGTTTTCCAACTTACCTGTCCTTTCTGCTCACTGTGGCCATTTTGGGTACTGGCAGCCTGCTATATAAGTTCCTAGTGGGAGTTGCTGAGCAAAGTTCTTATATTTGCAGCTCTTGTTGGTATTTTCAGTCACTCTTTACCCTTTCGCCTGTTTTGATTCCCTTGTTGCTGACCCCGGATTGTGACCCCCGCTGCTTTCTGCCTTCCCTGACCTCACTGCCTGTCTCCTGGACTTTCCAACACTGCCACCAGCCCTGACCTCTGCCTATATCCTGGACTTGGCAACTCTGACGCCAGCCCTGAACCCTGCAAGCTTACTGACTATGGATACTCTTACACAACTCTGTCCCTGGGCTCTGGTCAGTTTATTTGCATCCCTACCTCAGCCCTGAAGGTCCGCTTCCTTATTTGAGACGAGCACCGTCACATTTTGCTCGACCAAACATGAACCCAACCGATGTAGTGTGAGCCGTATCTCTCCAATACTTGGAGATCATGAGACACGTCTCATCCAGCAAAACCAACAGATGGCACTCATTTCTAGCCAAATTCAGGACATTATCATCCAACTAGATACACTCCAGGGGGTTTCTACCTCTGCACTGCCATTGCTGGCAGCATCTTTGGCGCCATCTCCATCATCCCCTACACCTAGGAAACCAAAGATCCCGACACCTCTACATTATGGAGGGGACCCTATTACCAATGTTTGATTCAGTTCGAACTCCAGCCCTCCATGTTCTGCACCCATCGATCCAGGGTAGCCTACGTAATTTCCCTACGGACAGACGAGGCTTTGGCCTGGGCCTCCCCTCTCTGGGAAAAGGAATTCCCACTGGGTAACGACGCCGCTGCATTTATCCAAGCATTCAAACGAGTTTTTGATGCTCCCGGTCACGGGTCTTCTGCTTCTGCTTCGCTCCTTCGAATCCGTCAAGGAACCCGTACTGTGAGCCAGTATGCCATTAAATTCCAAACCCTTGCTGTGGAGACGGGCTGGAGTAATGAAGCTCTGCTGGCAGCATTTTGGCAGGGGCTTTCTGAAGGTTTTAAGGATGAACTGAATTGCCGGGCGGGACACCCCAAGGATCTGGAGGAATTAATTGCTTCGGTATCCGAATGGATCTCCGGATGCTAGAATGACAGACCGAGCGGGAACGGTCATCAAAAACCCCAATAATCCGACATGCCCCCCACTTTCAGACCCCTCTTTCTACACCTTACTCTGTGGAGGAACCGATGCAATTAGCTGATACCAAATTACCTGAGCAGGAGAGAACTAAGAGACATGTCAGGGGGCTGTGTCTGTACTGTGGGCTCAAAGGTCATCTTGTCCGAAATCATCAAAAAATCAGGAAACCCCAGTGAAGATGGAGGAATATTCTGTGGGCATTTCTTCTATTCCTTCTCCATAACAACCTTCTCAGCTCTTCCTGTCAGTATCACTCTCCTGAGGACCAGCCTCCATCTTCACTCAGCCATTTGTGGATTCAGGAGCCGCAGGGAATTTCATTGACCACACATTTGCAGAACTTCACTCCATTTCTCTCTGTACTATGGAGATTCCTTTAGCAGTAGTGGCCATTGATGGATGACCCCTGATACCTGGGACCATCAGACTCGAGACAAATCTGTTGCTGGTTTCAATAGGGGCACTTCACAAAGAGGCACTTTCCTTCTGTCATTTGCTCTCCCTCGAGAGAAAGTAGGGGGAGGGTAGAGGTTCTCAATTCCGGTCCATGTTTCGATGTGATAACAAAGTTACAATTTTACAATAGAGGTACAGTAAGTACTTTAAATAGGTACAGGTAAGTATAAATATATGGAGAAGGAGCGACTCAGTGAGTAAAGAGAAACAGGCACTGAGTTTGACGCAGGGGAACCTGGTTCAATTCCCGGTGTCGGCTCCTTGTGACCTCAGGCACCAAAAACAGAGATTGTAAGCTCCATGGGGCAGTGACTGTGTCTGCAAAAATGTCTTTGTAAAGCTCTACGTAAAACTAGCAGCGCTATACAAGAACAAACAATTAAAATTATTATTATAAAGGTAGAGTCTCTGGCACTCTTCTCAAAGAAGTTACAGAAGACTCCTAGAGTTGATTGTCCATCCTTGATCCCATCCTTGAACCCAGTCTCAAAATATTGGGTGTCAGTTTCTCCTGCAACTTTAAATATCCCAGTCACGTCATTGTGACATTTAAAATTGCAGGAGATATCGGCACCCGATACTGGGGTGTGCACCTGTGGAAGCTGGGGGTCTCTGGACCTGAAAGTAATGCAGTTCAGCTCCAGAGACCCCCTCCTTCAATCCCACTGTATGCACTAAAAATAAAAATTGAATTTAAAATCTTAAAGCACTGATCAGGGAGACACAGACAGAAGGGACCACATCTCTCTGCTCTCTCTCTGCACAGCTCTTCCAGACTGGTAGCGGCCCAGTAGGATTAATGCAGCGGGCATCCCATTCAGAAGCAGGGACCCCTGCTGTGTTAATCCTTATGGCAATTTCTCCCTGCTCTGGGCCGTGATGCACTTGGCCACGATCATGGCTGCACTTGCGCCGTGGTCCACCCACTGAAAGTGTTGTGCAGCGTGAAGTTGAATCATGCTAAATCTGCATATGACTTTTCTATCTAGGCAATTATATATGGATTTTAAAAGAACTGGAGGGGTTCTATCTTCTTTAATACATTGATTCATATTTTGTGCTAACCAGAGTGCTTGTTTGGGATATTTTTTTCTTTTCATGTGCATTATCCCATATATATATATATATATATATATATATATATATATATATATATATATATATATATATATATATATATATATATATATATATATATATATATATATATATATATACCACACAAAAGATGTTGCAATCAGACAAATGAATCAAAGGTACCAAAAAAAACCACAGGAAAAGTAAGCTCAAAGTAAGGCTCCTGGTGGTGCTATGAGATAATTCCTATGAAAAGAAAAAAAGATCCCAAACAAGCACTTTGGTTACCACTATATATATATATATTGTGGTAACCAGAGTGCTTGTTCGGGATCTTTTTTTCTTTATATGTATATATATATTTATTATATATGTGTGTGTGTGTGTGTGTGTGTGTGTGTGTGTGTGTGTGTGTGTGTGTGTGTGTGTGTGTGTGTGTGTGTGTGTGTGTGTGTGTGTGTGTGTGTGTGTGTGTGTGTGTGTGTGTGTGTGTGTGTGTGTGTGTGTGTGTGTGTCAGAAACAGGGCACACACAAAATAAAACACACACAAAACACACATGATGCTATGTGATAGCAAAATGACCAAAACAAGGAGCAGCAATGTAATCTCAGCCTCCCTTAAAAGTTCTCACCCATACGATCTGCTGCGATCATGCCCAGCTGCAGAGAGAGCAGCACCAAGAGAGCTGCCTCTCCCTGCACCCTGCTTCCCGAGATACAGGCCCAATTATAGGGTACCGGTATTTCCTATGAATTTTATTCCCACGGTTACATGACGCAGGACTTTTAAATGCATAGGAGATAATGGCACCCAATAACAGGGTCTGTATCTCGGGAAGCAGGGGTTCCTCGGACCTCAAATCAAGGAGGTTCTGCTCCGGAGACCCCCTGTTACAATACGCTAGTGTTAAAACCCAGAACCGCGGTAAAGGTAAGATAAATATTGAATGTATGTAATTGTCTTTTTTCATTTTTTTTTATTGTATTTTGTTCTTTTTATGTTTTTTATTGCCCATTGACTGATAACGTATGAATCTGTGCGCCTTTAGGGGACATATAAATACAGTGATAGGCAATAAAAATTTTTTGGCAAATTCTTGTTTTGAGTTAATTGTTATTTTTTCTATTTACGTTTATTGTTTTGACTAAATGGTTATGTATTTGGATGGCTTGTTTTTATTACATTTTGCAGTTTTATTTCTTTAATTGTTTATTGGTTAGGTGTTTATTTAATTGTATTCTAGTATTTTGGGGATAACATAATTGTTATTCTTTTGCTGTTTTGGTGTTAGATTAATTGTATTGATGTGTAGTTGAGGCTTTTTAGTTCATTTATTCTTGTGGTGTTTAGGTGCTTGTTTATTTCTTTAATTGTTGTGTATTGTTGTGCTTGATTACTTTTTTTATAGGTTGGCCATTAGTGCTATGGTGGCTTATCATGCCCATATTATATGGTTATGATGTACCACTGTGCCAATCAATGAATAAAGTGTGGGTATAGTGGCCCCAGGGTGGGTGGTTAGGCCTCCTGAGTGGGTAAAGAGGAAGGGGGGGGGTGTAACCCCTTAATTACATTAGCAGTTATTAACTGCTATGGTGATTAAGGGGTCAGGAGCCATTAGACTGTATTTTTTATTGTACTCTTGCTGCCAACGGAGAACATGGACCTGGAGTATAATGATGAGGATGCCCTTCATCATGGCATGGGTAAGTTGAAGTCTTATTTACTTTAATTATGCTGGCTGGTTAATGTTTTATTTAGAATAGGCAAATTAGCTATTATCCATATCTGGATAATAGTAATTTTTCCCATTACTGTACTGTATGTTTTAGTGGGGGGGGGGGGATTGTTGGGGGTAGAGGTTGTGGATAGTAAGGTTGTTGTTTTTTTAATGTTTATTGTGGGTAGCGATGATGGGTGAAGTTGAATTTGGCCCTTGCTGGGTGTTTATACCTGCTGGGTGGGTAGCAGGAGGGGTTAACCCCTTCATTACCTTACCATTATTAACCACAAAGGTAATTAAGGAGTTAACTCCCCCTGCAACCCCCCCCCCAAGGCCTAAACACCCACCAAGGGCCAAATACACCTTCACCCACCCCCCGCTACCCACAATAAACCTGGCACTAGTAGTTAACCTCTTCATTGCCTTAGCGGTTAGGCGCTAAGGTAATGAAGTTGTCTGTAAATGCATTTTTATTGCATCTGATTGATGCCGGGGGTCTCTGGTGCTGATATTAATTGGAATCAGCTCCGGAGACTCCCGGCTTTAATCCAATGCAGGGGCAAGATGAATTTTTGTATAAAATCGCAATTATAAAGCCTCGATAACACAATCGAGGCTACTACAATTACACGATTTTCCAAAACCTGCAATACTTGGCTTATCGCTGCACACCTCGTGTTTGGGCGAGAATCAGAATAGGCGATTAAATGCTTTCGCAGTGCACTTATCGAGGCTTTCTGAATAGCTATAGCTTTTTTTGGCAGATATCTTCTCAAAAGCCTCGATAAGTGGGTTATCGAGGCTACTGGAATAGGCCCCTTAGTCTGGTTCACGAACTTCAACAAAAAAAATTCATATCTCTAAACGTGATGGATCACAATGTTTGTTACCTATGACCTACCATGTAACTCTTCTCTGTGTCACTCCATCTCTCTATAAACTCTTCCCATATCACATGATGACAATGTAAGCCCATTTACATAGGGTAAAATCATGTTCCAGAAATAGCCCACATTCTGCTTTGAATAGCATGAGAAGAATCTGCATAAAGAAAGTATTGTACAGTTGAACAGAATATACTCAGACACAACAAAGTGGTTTCATTTTTCTTATCATTGGCTGATTTACTGTATGTTGTCTGAGACTGAAAATTGAATGTCGCCTTTCTCTGGGTCAGTATAGGCATCTACGCTGACCTTTTTGAATTTGAAACTAAACTTTTATTTGATTTGGCTTTCAAAGAAATGCGTTTACTGTATGTATAGCATCTCATTATCACAGACAATAACATGCTGAAGAAACCTTAGGTAATTAATCAATTTTAATTTATTAGTAAGAAAACGTATCTGTGTTAGTGTTCAAATAAAAAGAACACAGAATCTACGGTAACTATAGTTGAAAGAAAAAATACAAGAAATAACATATAATAATAATAATAATAATAATAATAATAATAATAATAACAACAACAATATATGCATATATTAAAATAGTTTATGCATACTGAAAATCACTACAAACCAATATGGTAATTTAACTATTAGCAAAAATATTAAAATGTTTACAGAAACATTTGCATTGATGAATGTATATTTTGAGTTGTGCACTGCAGTACAGTTTTTTTTCATTTAAAATCTTATTTGTATACTAATATTGTTTTTAATGGGTTACCCTTTATAACATGCAGCCCAATGCAAACAGATGTTAACATTATCAACTGTTCAGATATGGAAAAAACATTGCAAGGTCATTCAGTAGCTCAGAGATTCATTATTTATTTAATATTTTCTTCTTTTTTTAATTAGATTTTTGATTTCCCTGTAGTTTTTTTTCTCTCTTTTTTCCTTTCCCTTTCTTTCTACGAGCTTGCCAAAAAAAAAAAAACAACAACATTGAAAACTAAACAACAGGATGGAGTAACATGCTGCCTCATGAATCTGGATATACTGTTAAATGATTGGGGAATTGCATGAATATGCACGTTTCTGTCTTAAAAAAAATTGTGCAAGCTTATCATATTCATGAATCAATCCAATCTTATTAATTTTCGAACACTTTTCATGACAAAGTGGCATACAACACAAAAGACATACATAGGTTCACTAAATGTCGCTAAATAGAAAAAAATGGCAATATCAGTGTTTAATGCTAATTTTATTTATTAACCTATTAACTTTTTATTGAACAAAATGTTTTACATTACAGAAAAAAAGCAAGCGACAACACACAAAAGTAAGTTGTAGTGACAGTAAGCAGAATGTAGATGCATTCAATAAAGTAGATATTCTAGTTACTGCTTACAATTTAAGTGTATTTCTTAAAAGGAAACTGAGGTTAAGTACTGTATGTTAGGAGCCTCTGGCAATCCCCTATGATAGTATCTCAATCCGACAGATTTGAGAGGTCCAATTTCCATGATTCTAGACCATTCTGCTTGTGTTTGGGATATAAAGAGAACAGATTCTGATTTTAGTGCTTTTGGGTAGGATACATACTTCATACTTCATACTTCAGGGTTAGGATCCCCTATTTAAGGTTGATTTATCAGGAGATAATAACATTGTGTATTGATTGGTGGTACATGAAAAGATATCTACTAGACAAATTACATTTTTCTTTCAACTATCCATAAAATATGGTCGATTTTTGGGTTTCATCCAGCAAATGCCTAACCTGATATGTACCTCTTTTTATCCAAATTGATTAAATATATGATTTTCAATACCCAGAGGGAGTATGGATAATTACATAATGGTAAAAAATGTGTGACATAGGGTTTTCCTCCCTTAAGTGTCCATAGAAAAGTCTGTACTTTATGGGTATTATTGCATATAATATTTCCTAGAACATTTTGGGGTATTTTACATTTAAGGTAGTGGAGATATGTAACTGGGTTATGAGGGTGGAAAAAAGATTTTTCCAGGGAACGGTTTATACAGTATGTTCATAGGAGTTATATCCTAGAATCCAGTAAGAAAAGTATCAGAATAATGTCAATTTTAACAGTTTTGGATTTTCTCCCTGTTTATCCTGCACTTTTTATTATTCCAAATACAGATTACAGAGTTTTTATTGTATATCCTTTTTTTCTATATTTGATGTAAATGGGACTATTATTTGCATGACATAAATGGACTTCAGATAGATTATAGACTTAATTACTAGAGATGGGCAATTGTTTTTTTGCGAATTTGGTTCCACAGCGGATCAGCCAATTCCTTTGGTCCGCGGATTTCAGCAGATCAATGTTAAAAAGAGTGATTTGCATTCTGCATATTTTTTATTATTTTACCAATACACTCCGTGAATTCCACAACCCCTGGATAGATTTGTAGAATCCAATCCGCGGATTCTGAAATCCATTGACGGATTCTTAAGGATCCGCCCACAGATTGCTGAATACGTGGATTGGATTATACAAATTGGATTATACAAATCCATCCACAGGTTGTATCCAATGGCGGAATTTGATCAATCTGCGTGGATTGAAACCATTCAAATCCATTTGCAGATTTTACTCCGCAAATAGATTTTGGGGTTACCATCAGCGAAAATCCGGGAAACAGATTTGGGCAGATTCGCAAATCTTTATTAAATACATCACATCTACCAAGTAAAGATAAGGGTCGAAATGGGGTGGCAACCGGCCCTACCAAGGTGGAAGCAGTGGTAAACTGGCCTTGCCCTGAGAACGTGGTGGAACTCTGCTCCTTTTTAGGGTTCTGCTGCTACCACAGAAGAATTGTAGAAGGATATGCCTGTATCGCCAAAGCACTGAATAGCTTGCTGTAGATCGATCTTGAGGATCACCGGCAGAAAGCTTTGAATCCGACAACACCGTTTGGCGCGAAGTGGACTCCCACCTGCAAGGAGGCCTTCTTGAAACTGAAGAAAAGTCTTACCGAAGCCCCTTTTCTGGCCTATGCTGATCAAGATCAACCATATGTGTTGCATGTGGATGCCAGCTTTAGCAGACTGGGAGAGGTACTTCATAAGAAATATCCTACGGGGCTCCGGCCTGTTGCCTACGTGAGTCACAGTCTAACATTGAGCGGGAAGAATTACCTGGTCCATACTGCTGCGGCCGAGTTTATTCGAGCATTTGCCCGTTCTCGGCCGCAGCACTAACCTGGCGCGTGCCAGAGGGTGCCGGGCGCGCACCGAAGACACGGAGGAGCGCACTCCGATCGGGGCTTTCTCCTCCCCGCTGCCGGGTCCGCCGGGTCCCCCGGAACCCCCTGCCGCCGTCCCCCACATCGCGGGACACTAGGGCTCCCTCGGGGAGCCCTGGACGCGCGTGCAGGGGGCGCAGGCACCCGATGACGCGTGACCGCGCGCACGCCGAGGGAGTGCGGCTAGCATGCCGGGGCATCCCCAGGCTTGCGGAGCTAGCCGCACTCAAATAAAATGTGCCGCCTGTGTAAATTAGAGTTTCTGGCACTGAAGTTGGCCATTGTTGATAAGCTGCACTACTACCTCTACGGGGTAGCTTTTGAAGTAAGGACGGAAAATAATCCTCTTACATACATCTTGACATCCGCCAAATTGGATCCCACTGGTCAAAGGTGGTTGGCTGCACTATCCAACTACAGTTTCACCTTAAAATACAAGCCTGTATGGGGCCGATGCTCTGTCCAGGAGGCCAGGACTAAATCCAGCTCCTGAAGATGAAGCATGTGAAGAAATCCCTGGCCCCGGGATTCATGCCATGTGTTCTACAGCAGCTGTACTGGAAGGGAAAGTAGCCTTCTCTGAAGCTCCAGTTGTGGATTCTCTGCGATGTCAATCCAATGCGCTTCCAGCTGCATATTGTTATACTGAATCCCTGTCAATGGCCAAAGGGTCTATAATGAGGTTGAAGCTCAGATAAGAGATCCAGTGTGTGAGCCTCTGAGCCGGGCAGTACAAAAACAGAAATCCACATTGATCAAGGGTGCTCCTGGGAAAACGACTGCTCTTCTCATAAGGGAATGGGACAAATTCCAAATAGACAATGGTCTGCTATATTGAATTGTTCCTTACTGTAACAATCCTGATAGGAGACAGTTGTTCTCCCAAGGAAACTGCAATATATGGTGCTGAGGTCGTCACATGACGACCATAGACACTTGGGAGTGGACAAGACATTCGGGCTCCTAAGAGAACGGTTCTACTGGCCGAAAATGAGGGAATCTGTGGAGCAATATTGTCGAAAATGCTTGAGGTGCATTCAGAGACAGACATTGCCTAATCGAGCAGCCCCAATGGGTCATCTGAAAAGTTCTGGTCCCATGGACTTAGTGTGTATGGACTTTATGTGTATAGAGCCAGATTCCAGAGGCATTGGAAAAGTTCTAGTAGTAACAGATACTTATACCAGATATGCATAAGCTTTCCCCACCAAAGATCAAAAGGCAATAACTGTGGCTAAAGTATTGTGGGAGAGATATTTTGTTAATTACGGATTGCCTAACCAAATACATTCTGACCAGGGTCGTGATTTTGAGAGCAGACTCATAAAAGAGCTGTTGAAGTTCCTCAAGATTGAGAAATACCGTATGACACCTTACCATCCTGAAGGTGATGCCTTACCCGAACAGCTTAATAGGAACTCTGCTTGATATGCTGGGTATGTGACAAGACTCCGAGAAGACAAGTTGGAGCAAGCATGTAGAACATCTGGTACATGCCTACAACTGCACCAGACATGAGTCCACTGGCTTCTCCCCCTACATCATGATGTTCGGTAGAGAAGCCAGATTACCTGTGGATATTTATTGGTGGGTAGGATTAATGCGAATCCAGAGCTCAATAAACCACACAAACAAATAATACAGTGATAATAGTCCAGTTCAAACTGTACACATATGCAGCAGCAGCAGCAGCAGCAGCAGCAGCAGCAGCAGCAGCAGCAGCAGCAGCAGCGAAGATCATATGTCCATAAACTAATAGCGCGTATGTGAGTATATATGCAAGCCAAACCCCACTCACAAAGGAGGGAGACAGCCGAGGATGTCCTGCAATAGCAGAACTGCAAGACGCTGTCAATCCACACCAGATATGGAAAGGGTAAGCAGGCAAAACAACTGGTTAATACTAAAGCACAATAATGTTGAAGAACTCCCTTTTAAACTCCTCACGGTCCGCTGTGATGACTCCTGACAGGCGTGCTCTCAGGCTTGAATAGATGAAGGGAAATATCCAAGTAGAAATAGTCATTGCACAGCCCAAATAGCAAAGCTTGGATGTGGTGACCAAAAAGTTATTTGTTGGTTATAAAAACATAAAGTAGTAGTACGTGTAATCCTCTAACATGTTTCACACTGGAAGTGCTTTATTAAAGAGTGATCAGATTGCAACAGGGTGCATCCAAATGTAGGACTAAGTGATTTGGCTGGCGGACAATCAAATCTGAGCAATCAATTGTTATACACATGGATCTATGCAAAATATAGGAGGATACTAAATACCTGGACACACCCTGTAAAGAGAACTTCTTGTACCAGACACTGACATGTATATACTGTATGAATAGTTGTCATTATAAGACGTAACAAAACAAAGCATAAAAGTTGTATATAAATTAAAGAAATTAAAGGAATAAAGGAATAAAAAAAATAAGGTAAACAGACAAATAAATTGCATATGACTAAAAATAAAAAACAATTATATATATATATCAGGGTAATAATATAGAAAAATGGGCTTGAGAAAGGACCGGGAGGTCCGAAACGTCGCTCCATTTTTTCTGTTATTACCCCTGATGCTTGTGATGTTTAATTAAACCTTTTTGTATTTGACAACCATTTGTGAGTGCTGCAGACTTTTTGGATTATATATATATATATATATATATATATATATATATATATATATATATATATATATATATATATATATATATTTATATATATATTTATATATATATATACTAGCTGAGAGCCCCGGCGTTGCCCGGGATGTTTGTGGTGTGGGGGTGGCATTTGGGTGGGGAGCGGTCCACGCGGCCCATGGCAGTGTGCGGTGGTACTGCTGCTGTGGCTGTACTGATGGTGATTGTATCGGTGTGCTGATTTGGGAGGGTTTGTTGCTGATGTGGGGGTGCGGATGTGGGTGTGCCGATGGGGAGGTGCGAAGGTGCCAATGTGTGGGTGCTGATGGTGTTGATGGGGGCTGGGAATGGTGGGGAGCCGAGAATGCCAGTGTGCTGGGGGGGGGGGGCATTGGATACCGGTGTGCTGATGTGGTGGTGCTGGGGATAGTGTATGTGTGTGTATACATGTGTGTGTGTATATATACACACGTGTGTGTATACATGTGTGTATACATGTTTGTGTGTGTGTGTGTATACTTGTTTGTTTGTATACATTGTGTATGTGTACGTGTGTGTGTGTATACACGTGTGTGTGTGTATACACGTGTGTGTGTGTATACACGTGTGTGTGTGTATACACGTGTGTGTGTGTATACACGTGTGTGTGTGTATACACGTGTGTGTGTATACACGTGTGTGTGTGTGTGTATACACGTGTGTGTGTGTGTGTGTATACACGTGTGTGTGTGTGTATACACGTGTGTGTGTGTGTGTATACACGTGTGTGTGTGTGTGTATACACGTGTGTGTGTGTGTATACACGTGTGTGTGTATACACGTGTGTGTGTGTATACACGTGTGTGTGTATACACGTGTGTGTGTGTATACACGTGTGTGTGTATACACGTGTGTGTGTGTACACGTGTGTGTGTGTACACGTGTGTGTGTGTGTGTACACGTGTGTGTGTGTGTGTGTACACGTGTGTGTGTGTGTAAACGTGTGTGTGTGTACACACGTGTGTGTGTGTGTGTACACGTGTGTGTGTGTGTGTACACGTGTGTGTGTACACGGGTGTGTGTGTACACGGGTGTGTGTGTACACGGGTGTGTGTGTACACGGGTGTGTGTGTACACGGGTGTGTGAGTGTACACGTGTGTGTGTGTACACGTGTGTGTGTACACGTGTGTGTGTGTGTGTGTACACGTGTGTGTGTGTGTACACGTGTGTGTGTGTACACGTGTGTGTGTGTACACGTGTGTGTGTGTACACGTGTGTGTGTGTACACGTGTGTGTGTACACGTGTGTGTGTGTGTGCACACGTGTGTGTGTGTACACGTGTGTGTGTGTGTACACGTGTGTGT